>NW_026883035.1:0-46867 GCF_032173495.1 Musca vetustissima
GGCCAACTATATGATACCCTTCACCACTATGGGTATATTAAACAGGACTATTAACATGTAATTGGATGAAAAAAAGTAATATTTATCTAAATGTGAATCTACCTAGATCTATCCATAAAGTATGTTAATCGACTTCAAACAAATATAAATAAGTCCGTTGGGCTATGTCTGTACTTCTAGAAAACGCAACTACGTAATTGTATGCTCAATTTTGTGCGTTGTGCACAATTTGATGTCAATCTGACTAACATGAGGAGTCTGATGCCCAATTTACTTGAAATCGGTCGAAAATATATATGGAAGCTCTATCCAAATATTAAGCGATTTCAAACAAACTTGTCACAGGTTAGGTTATACTAATTTCAGAACGTTTTGTTTCTATTGGTTCCTTAGTACGTCAATTACTTAAAATCAATCTATAATAAAAGGGAGCTATATCTAAATCTGGACCGATTTTCACGAAACTTAGCATCATTTTAGGCTCAATTCAGTACGTTATGACAAATTTCGTGCAAATCGAAAGTTATATAGGGACTTTGGGGCACCATTTACATGAAATCGTACGAAACTATATGTGGGAGCTATATCTAAATCTGGGCCGATTTTCTCGAAACTTGGTAGACATCATTCTAGGCTCAATTCAGTGCGTTATGCCAAATTTCGTGCAAATCGAAAGTTATATAGGGACTTTGAGGCACCATTTACATGAAATCGGACGAAACTATATATGGGAGCTATATCTAAATCTGGACCGATTTTCTCCAAACTTGGCAGACATCACTCTAGGCTTAATTCAGTACGTTATGCCAAATTTCGTGCAAATCAAAATATATATAGGGACTTTGGGGCACCATTTACATGAAATCGTACGAAACTATATATGGGAGCTATATCTAAATCTGGACCGATTTTCTCGAAACTTGGTAGACATCATTCCAGGCTCAATTCAGTACGTTATGCCAAATTTCGTGCAAATCGAAAGTTATATAGGGACTTTGAGGCACCATTTACATGAAATCGGACGAAACTATATATGGGAGCTATATCTAAATTTGGACCGATTTTCTCCAAACTTGGCAGACATCACTCTAGGCTTAATTCAGTACGTTATGCCAAATTTCGTGCAAATCGAAAGTTATATAGGGACTTTGAGGCACCATTTACATGAAATCGGACGAAACTATATATGGGAGCTATATCTAAATCTGGACCGATTTTCTCCAAACTTGGCAGACATCACTCTAGGCTTGATTCAGTACGTTATGCCAAATTTCGTGCAAATCAAAAGATATATACGGACTTTGGGGCACCATTTACATGAAATCGTACGAAACTATATATGGGAGCTAAATCTAAATCTGGACCGATTTTCTCCAAACTTGTTAGACATCATTCTAAGCTCAATTCAGTACGTTATGCCAAATTTCGCGCAAATCGAAAGGTATATAGGGACTTTGGGGCACCTTTTACATGAAATCGGACGAAACTATATATGGGAGCTATATCTAAATCTGGACCGATTTTCTCCAAACTTGGCAGACATCACTCTAGGCTTAATTCAGTACGTTATACCAAATTTCGTGCAAATCAAAAGATATATAGGAACTTTGGGGCACCATATACATGAAATCGGACGAAACTATATATGGGAGCTATATCTAAATCTGGACCGATTTTCACGAAACTTGGCAGACATCATTCTAGACCTAAATGATTAAGCTGTACCAAATTTCGTGCAAATCGAAAGATATATAGGGGCCGTTTACATTAAATCGGTTAAATATATATATGGGAGCTATATCTAAATCTGAACCGATTTTTCCCAATTTCAATAGGGTTCGTCCTTGGGCCGAATAAGTGACCTATACCAAATTTCATTCAATTCGGATCATAAATGCGACCTGTACTTTGTTTACAATTTAACATGGACAGACAGACAGACAGACGGACAGACGGACGGACGGACGGACATGCATAAATCGACTTAGAAAGACATATGCACAAAGACATAATACCCTGTACCACAGTGTGGTGAAGGGTATAAATAGAAACGCACAACATTTGTTTCTTTTAATATTTGTTATCTGACTTACAGTTCTTCCCATGGCACATTTCTTTTAAATGTTGTGAGGACAGATGAATTGAACTGGATTGTAGGATCATATTATCTATCATATTAAATTCCTTAATTGAAGGGCATCAAAAATTAATTTATTTATTTAATATATTTTATTTAATACTATTTCAATGAAACTATGGACATCGTAATATTTCTCCCAAACGTAAAGTGCGTTTATATTGTAACGGATTTAAAGTAGATGAACCCTGTAAAAAGTTCTCATGTAAATGCCGTATTAGTTCAATCCGATATGAACCAAACGACCTACTATCTTTACGAAGCCTAGTCAGGTCTGAAGATGAAACTCATTAGTCGATTCCTCCCCTACAAATGGTAAAAATTTTCATTATTTATAAATCCAATGTCAGGCGAATAGAATGTCCGATTTGAACCGAAGATGGGACCCATTGGTTTACTTCTTCTGGTACTTCCCCGCAAATATTTTCAATATTTACAAATCCAATATTAGGCGAATGGAATGTCCGATAACATCTCCCAAATGCCTCATTAAAGTCTCAAGTGAAAATCTCTACAACTCTTGAAGATATAGGCGATTTATTGTGTCAGCATCAAGCGACGACATGAGTGCTTCTCCAACTTTAAACGCGTTTTTTTTCTCAAAACAGTGTTTTTGCGATTGGCGGGTACGATATCTCAAAAACTATTAATCCAATCGGTTCCAAAGTTTAATACTTTATTTTGAACCTACATAGCTATCATGCAAAACTAAACCTTTATGTGGATGTGCTATATATACCGAAATATTGATCAATATTAAACCTGCTGAGCCAAGTGGTATTTTTCCTTCAAAGTCTGCCACGTCGTTTGGAAAAGTAGAGTAGAACTATCAAAATACTTAACATAGGATGATACATGTATAGGGGATTATGTCAAAACAAAGACATATACTACAAAATGTTCGCAAAGACTATGTGAAAAATTTGTCAGTGACTACGAGGATCCATAATGATTTATATTTTTTACCCACCCCCATAGTATGGAGGGTATATTAATTTTGTCTCATATTAAATTTGTCTCATATTAATTTGTCTCATGCATATTCTTGACCAGTGTAAAATCCTAAGCCGATCTAGCCATATCCGTCTTTTGTAATTGCGCAATATTTCAGGGGAGTTGAGATAGGGGGATGGAATTTTGTCACAAAAATTTATGGTATTTTGGGATTTTAGACACGTTTTTTTCAGCCGAGTTATCTGTAATTTGGTGATTTTGATTGTCATTGGGTACCAAAAACTCCTAACAAAAAATGTCTATATTGGTCCACTTTTTCCGACATCCTTCATATAACGGTACTCTTTAAAAAATTTCGACATTTTGTGGATTTTTGACCGCTTTATAAACCGAATTCACTGTAATTCCCCAAAAAATAATTATTATTATTGTTCTTATTCGAATAACCCCAAATAAGAAGTTTGGGCACGTTTTCGGGATAGCATCCATATAACAATATCCGCAAACATCTGAATCTTGAGGATTTTGGAAAAGTTTTTCGATTGAATTGCCTGTAATTTTGTATGTTGGAATTTAATTCTGTACCAAACCTTCCCTCCAAAAATATCAATATTGGGTTTTTTGGGTAGCCCTATAACCTTCATTTTGGGATTTTTGAGTGCATTTTTTTAGCCGAACTCCATGTAAATTGATATTTTGTATTCGTATTTGATAACAAATCTCCGTACCAAAAATTATTAATATTCGCATTCTTTTGTATATTAAATTTGTCATTTACAACACCTCGAAATATTCACCGGAGACCCCACAAAGTATATATATTTTCGTAATCAGAATGTCGATTTACGCATTCCATATCGATTTACGCATGCCCGCCTGTCTGTTAAAATCATGATAGACATCACAATATTTATACCCTACACAACTATGTTGTCAAGGTATTATAGCTTAGTGCAGCCACAAAAGTTTGTAACGCCGCGAAATATTGGTCCTAGACCCACCTTTAAGTATACCGATCGTCATATCTCGACAAGCTGAGTCGATCTAGACATGTCTGTCCGTCCATCTGTCCGTCCGTCTGTCCATTATAATTTGTAAACACGATAAAGGCCACAGTTATGGACCAATCTTCACGTCTTCAAATTTTGCATGTAGGATGGGTTCTGACCAATGAAGACCCCTATTGTTTTTGAAAAAGATCGTTTAAAACTTAGGGGATGAAATGGACCAAAAACTTTATTTTTGTGTCGGTTTTTCTGGTCGTTCCAGAGGCCGTAATTATGGCCCAAACACCGCGAATTTTTGCATGGAGAAGGGAATCGGGCCAAAGAATAAGTATGCCTGTTTTGATGAAGATCGGTCAGTATTTAGCGGGTCAAATGGACCCTGACTTTTGTGTGAAAATTTACTAAATTTGTATGGCGTATATATTTGCCACAAAAGGTCCTAGACCCGAGAAGTTGATAGTCTGTTCCAGAGGAGTGGTTGACCTTTAAATTGATACCAATTATATAGTCGTATATATTATATAGTCGTATATATTACCACGCTAGAGGGCGGAATTCCAGTTATGGTCAATACAATTCCAGTTATGGTCAAGACAACGCCTATAATTTTCGGTGACCTTTAATGGGGCAAGAGTGTGCAAATATCACGAAATATTGTCCAGGCTCGGAATAAACACCAGCGGAAAGTTAAAGTTCCGTTGTAGCAAAGACATAGAAACCGTAAAGACTCGACAAAATGCATTTTGACAAAATAGTTTATGAAAAAATATCCAGGGGGAATCAGACATATAAGAGGCATGTTAACAATAAAAATGCAAATACGCGATAATGTGTCTATAAAATGTAAATAAAATTAGAGATCTGTATTCAAAAAATGTGTTTTTATTTTATAAGCTTGCGATATAGCGTTTAAAACGTTTAATATTGTTTGCTCTGTTGTTATGATATCGTAACAACAGAGGAAAAGCCATCTATTGGAAATTGAGGACGTATCGATTGTCCTATCTTTATTCTTTTATGTCTTTGGTTGTAGTTGTGTAGGGTATCGTATGGTCGGCCCCGTCCGACTATATTGCTCTGCTCACTGGTTTAGATATAGCATTAAAATTTTGCACAAACGTTGCTAGTACTCCTGGGTTGTTTGGTATTGTAAATGGCATATATCGGTCCACGTTTTGGTGTAGCCTCCATATAACGGTAAACCCTAATATTCGGAATTTTGGACATGTTTTTCAGTCGAATTGGCTGTAATTTGGTGTTTTGGGTTCTCATTGAATTCGTATAAAAATTATTAATTATTAATATAACGATACTCCCTAGTATTCGGCAGTATAGGGCCGAATACTAGGGAGTTACACGTAAATATTTACAGGTACTTAGGTATTCAGATATTATTTAATAAACATTATCACACTGGAGGGCGGAAATATAGCGCTGATCGCTTTGAAATGTTCCATGAGGTTCCAGTTATGTTCAAGGACAACGCCTATAATTTTCGGTGATGATCAGATAATAATTTTGGGATGAAGTGAACCGAAAACTTTTTTTCGATTCGATATATATATATATATATGCTACAATTATAAGCCAAATATCACAAAACAACCCACGCTGAAGGGAGTATGGACAAGTAATTAAAAGGGCTGTACTGAATATTGGTAATATTCGGAAAATATGTTAGTTAAAGGAAGAGGTGCTGTTGACCTTTAATCGTGCAAGAGAGTGCAACTATCACGAAATATTACCCAGGCCCGCAATAAAAATCCGCAGAAAGATAGAGTTCTGTGGTAGTTGTGTAGGGTATCGTATGGTCGGCCCTTCAGGGGTTTTTATATACTCACCAAGTCTTTTATCCCCAATAGGAATTTTAAATTTGATTCAAGCTTTACCATTGAAAATATGATATATACTCCATATAATGACATTTAGAAGTTTTAGCCAAATTCCTCAACCCTATTTTTACGTACGGTCATCGGCATTGTCTTATTCTGAAGATCTGAATTTACTCTTTCTTAAACTCTTTCTTTATTTTCGAAACGAAGTAACTGCAATTCGGGTGCACAGAATGGTTATAAGTCTCCATGTCAGATTTTAAGATGATAAAAAAATAAAATGATCAATATAGCGAATATTTTGTCATATCGGCCCGCCACTTTTTCAGCATTTCCGTGCCATTTCCATTCCATAATATGTGCCGTCAACTTCTAACATAAAGTTATTTTTACATTTCGATGTTCAAAATAGGATTGTTTACAATTTTAGATAAATACTATCATAGCCTGAAACTATACTTGCCGCTTATAAAAATTTCACTTCTAAACAAATTACAGAGGTACAATGACCCAATGTTGGAATGAGTTGTCATACAAAGCCTTGCCTTTAGCAGGCCATTGTATTTAATTGCCACTATTTCTTCTTCTTCATCATCATCATCACCGCCATCGTCGTCATCATCTACAACTTATGGTCTTCTATTTCTAAAACGTTTTAATTCTTGATGCGTACTCACCATATTTACACGCTTTGCATACCAATTAGGAAGCGTTTCAGGGCATAGAGGCACAGACGACATATGTTGACTACCAACACATTTTGGTAGGTCAGTTTTGTGGCTATGCATTTCGCACTAAAAGAGTTATTCGCGTAATGCAAAACAAATCTTTCGCTGGTGGCAAACATTTGGTTAGCTTGGAATTTGTTTTTCATTTTTGTTCGGTTTTTTTTTTCTTTTTTTTTAATTTTTTTATTGTTGAGCGGCGTATTTTCCATCATGATTTCACCAAAGTAGGTGAACAAATGCATACTAATTTTACGAAATTGCACAAAAACTGCAAGACAATTTTAAACGAAACGAAAAACTAAATATCATCGTTTAATTTTTTGCATAGAAAATAAAAAAACATTGTCGGAGCTATGCATTTTGGAAAGTTCGTTAATCGTGACGAATGTCATTGATTGTCAGATAGTCAGTCAGCCAGTCAATGATTGATCAATGTCTAATCAAATATAGAGGAGAAGGGTCCGTGTTTCTGTGTTAGAACAAAATCAGGTCATTGACAGAAAAATGAAATAAAAAAAGTGTTAACAAGAAATTTGTGAAAATGAAATAATTATTGGTAAAAATTTCATCAAAATAAGGGCAGCTAAAAAAATTTATTATTTCTATAAAATCAAAATTATACCCAGTCAAATACGACTCTATGTAACTTGTAGGAACCCGACAAAACATAGGTTTTTTTGAAAATATATATTCAGTTAGAAACTGGTCCTTTTTTACAATATTTAAGCTGTCTCTTTTTATATCCTCCACCATTAGGTGGGGTGTATATTAAATTTGTCATTCCGTTTGCAATACCTCGAAATATTTACCAGAGACCCCACAAAGTATATATATTCTTAATCAGAATAAAATTATATGTCGATTTATGCGTCTCTGTATTTCTGCCCGTCTGTTGAAACTACGATAGTGATCGCTTATAATCGGTATTCGTTATTAAGCGTATTTGACTGTACATAGAAACCATTGTGGCTAATTTCTGAGCCATCCATGATCTAAGGGTATTACCATGTTCAAAGTGATTAACAATCAATCTCAAAAAATGGGAGGTATATCAGGAACATCGAGAGTATGTCACCCTACAAAGCAATTGAAGCAGGTAGCGTCTTCACAGCTATATTAAAAAATGAGTCAGACTACTTTAGACGAATAAGCCTTAAATTATTTCTACTTTAAACGATGGATGGTACAGTCTTTAGATACAACAGCACACATATGTCAAAGGTAGATCAGTGGAAACAAGGAAACGTGGCAACGTCAACATATGACCATAATGCTCCAAATTGGCAGCCGTTCCATCGTCGATTTCGAAGATATAACGTCACCTCCTGGGACAATCTTCTCACAAGACCGCCGTTCTTTTCAAATTAGGTGAAAATCGTCCATTTACTCAACTGAAATCCGTTGTTCTGCTTTTCAACCAACCTCAGCATTTCACCAGTCCCATAAGTGGTGGTGGGATCCACACTGAGGTCACCATCCCACTCGGAATCTTGTAGATCGCAAAGGCTCCCAAAGAGTATCCATGTTGTTAATTGTGCTCTTAAAAAGTCCGAGGACTCCTTAGTTCTTTTTGCATAAGGTGATCCTTAATCAAAAGGTCCTTTATGTATCCGTCGACGATCCATGATCGCCAATGGCAGATCATCTGGAACCCCTGGTTGAGCAGCAGTGTCGCTAGACGTCGGTGTCGGTTTCTAGACTTCCTACTTCGAGACTGCGGGTTTGCCTTTCACCTCACTCTAAACGCTTTTGGCTGGATTCTCCATTGCTCTAATGACTGCGTGGGTCTCTTTGCAACACGATGCTACTCATCCGAGAACCTCACTCTCTTTACATCCCTAGGCTGTGTTCCAGATTCAGTTCCCCGAATTGCAAGTGTCGTTTTCGATACCTTTGGCTTATCCACCAACAACTGCTCTATTGTCAAAATCTAGGATTTAGGTTACAAACGCCTTATTAACCTTTATACGGGGTCTTCTTCGGGGCGACTTTGACACTACCTTGCCCTCCTTCGCAGTAGAGATCCCTTGGAGGGTGCTGAGTGATCAGAAATCCCAGCCAGCATCGTCCTGGTTGTGCTCAGACAACCCACAGTCTTCTCCTAGTTTTAAGTGGCTACTGGGATGATTGATTTCACACACGACGTACGAATTCTTTCAATGAAGCAGTCTCTCGCAATGTCATTCGACGGATAGTTCCGAGAGAACTTCCGAATGAATTTGTGATTGCTCTTAACCTAAATGTCGGTAATAGATTACCTCTCCCGTTCGATAAACCGAGTCTAATGACTCTTCCAAATAGCCATTGTGCTAATCACAGTGGTATCCATAGCGTCTTCCTCGTCTGTCAAGGTTTAGTTATCCCAGAGATGAGTCGGGATACTCTCCTGATTAAAGTGGAAGGAAACGATTTCCTCCATATGCCTCACCCGGCTTGCGTTGATATCGTCGAAAATGAAAAGTTCCAGACTGACGGTGCCAAAGCAGTCACACCCAACATTAGTCGAAAAATCGCATTTCATAACATTTTGAAGGGAGGGGAGATGTGTTTTAAAATTCGGCTCCATTCAAAGTTTTTTGAAGTGAGGTCTTGAGGTCAGCCAAGGCATATATATCACAAAATAAGGCCCAGGTATCAAAAAGGCTCCGTTCGAATATAGTTGGGACTCTGACTGTAAACAGTAAACACTCGGCCATTTTCTCCGAGACTCTCACTCAGGACCCGCTGATTTCCCGCGACTGCTTATTTATATTCACAGCTACACAATGAATAATATTGGGCTCTCCACTATCGGCAACCCGTGGGCGCGTCCGTTCGCATTCAGAGCATTCAACTCTGTCCGTGTAACGGTCTTTCTCCAATTAGTTGAGAATTTTCAGAACCCCAATTATGACAATTTAACATATGCAACGAATCGAAAATTTTTTTCATCGTTGAAGAAACTTTTGTAAAATTTGCGTACAACGCCTGTTGTTCAAGCATCCATTCCACGTATTTACGACGTTGTGATTGATCAAGCTGGCTTCAGTTTTTTTCTGTGAGATTGAATTTGTATGGATGTAGGCGTAGATCTAAATACAAAAAACGCCATTATGTACAGTCCTAATTCCTATGAACGACGATAAATCAACACATTCGGGTCTTCGACAACACTTAGTTGGACAAATGTCAAATCATAGTCCCGTACTTTTGAAACCACGAAATAAATAACCCTTCAATAATAACACGAAAAAAAAATATTTTGAAGGGATATGTCAACAAATTATACTAGCACTAAATAAATGTTTCACAACAAATTACCCTTTATACTAACTAACACATATAACCACACATACATTTACAACATCTAACAAAGTTACAACACAAATGTTTTTAATTATTGATGTGATTAGCTACTCGTTTCCATTAAATGTTTAAATATGTAAAAGTTTTTGTTCATTTTTTTAATTGTATTTATTTATTGTAAATGTTTTATCGGTGTTTTTACGTTTGTTATGTGTCTAACTGTAAGCCTACGTTTCATTCGATGTTGTAAACCTGGCCTGTGATCTGAAAATTTGAAAACGAAACTCAATGTGTGTTTTTTCTACCACTCTTCCCCATAAGTAGTTATATTCTCTGTATTTCTCTCTGTCTCTCTCTCAATTCGATTTTGCAAATTTTGCAATGAAAATCAACGTTTATTTTTTTCCTTTCAAATCTCGATGTTGAAAATAATAAAACCAAAACCAAAAAAAAATAAATAATATACTGCAACCCCCCAAAACAATTTGATCGTGAAATGCATTTGATTTCTAAACATTCATACATACATATGTTTCTTTACATATAAATATATATTTACATTTATCTGTGTGTCTATATATACGTATATAAAAAATCTTTCTACATACTACCATATATTTAATAATCCTATTTGTCTATTTATAATCGTACATTTTCTGCCATATCGTATTCGTATTCTAGTGGTTTTTTCTTTATATTTTCTTAATCGGTGTTTTCTTGTCATTCTACTACTGGACTCGCCAATAGATTTTAATATATAACTTTGTTTGTTTTGTTCTCCTTCTTCTGCATATTCAGGATGAGTTTCATCCGTTCATTGAAGCCCTGTTGCCGTATGTCAAATCATTTTCGTATTCATGGTTTAATCTGCAAGCGGCCAAGCGAAAATACTACAAGAAACATGAGAAGCGTATGTCCCTGGAGGAGGAGAGACACTGTAAGGATGAGCTACAGGTAAGAAACTTTTCGGTTTGGACAAAAAAGGCTTCAAAAGGGCCCCAATTCTGAGGTCATTATTTCCTCAATACAGAGGACAGATTTTTCTATAAAAAAAATCTCAATAACTGAAAACTGTTTTATAGAAAAATGCCTCAATAACTTAGTCAGATTTTCCCTATTTCTATTCAAAAAAACTACCTCAACAATATCTTTTGTCTCCATAACTGACCTATTTTATTTTTCCCCATTTCTCCCCCCAGAACGAAAAAGCCGAAGTCAAACAAAAATGGGCATCCCGCTTGCTGGGCAAACTACGCAAAGACATAACCCAAGAATGCCGTGAAGATTTCGTACAATCCATAACGGGTAAACGCAAATCGATATGTGTCCTCTCCAATCCCGATCAAAAGGGCAAAATGCGACGCATCGATTGTCTGCGTCAGGCCGACAAGGTATGGCGTCTAGATCTGGTTATGGTCATTCTGTTCAAGGCCATTCCGCTGGAGAGCACAGATGGAGAGCGCCTGGAAAAGAGTCCTGAATGTATACACCCGGCTCTATGTGTCAATCCGTATCACATTAACGTGTCGGTGAGGGAATTGGATTTGTATTTGGCCAATTTCATAAATACCCACGATCCACTGAGTAGTCCTTCGCCCACATCACCGCCACCGGGTACCCCTTCCACACCATCGCTGATGTTGTACAGTGGCGGCAGCGAGCACAATGCCAGCAACAACAACAATAACAATACCAACAGCAACAACAACAACCCAAATAATGCCACAGACAATAAGAAACGGCTAGAAGATGAGCGCAAGCACAAAGGTATGTATCGGCAGGATGAAGAGGATCATGTGAAGTTTTCTTGTATCAAGGACACTAACAATTCAGATGTAGACAACACACCATTTGCAGGCTACAGTCACAATCCTTACAATGGTGTTGTGTGTAATGATATAATTTTGGCCACTGGTGTATTCTCTTCCAAGGAACTTTGGAAGCTGTCAAAAGGTAATTGCTTGTTCTACTTTTGTTTTTGGGAAATGCTAGTCTAATTTTAATTCTCGCCACTGGCTGATCACTGAAATTATTTAAACTTAAGAGCGTAACAATTCTTTCGTTGTAGCTTCCATTTTGGAAGAAACCACCAATGATCTCATCCAGGCTAGTTCGATTAAATTGGAGCACCCGGCGGCTGCCTATGAGTGCAATACATATCAAATGTCAGCTGCGGCTGCTCCACTGGGATCGGTAGTCGGTGGGGTGAACAGTGCCGGTATGGTGACCTCAGCGGATGGTCGTTCATCGGTCAGTGCTTCCATGGTATTGCCTTCGGGTTATAGTAGTAAGTGCGGTGAATGTATTGCTTAATGGGACTCTATAGTGATGTGTTCTTTTTTTTTTTTGTTTTTAGTTGACTTTGTGGATCCACGCAGCAGCATGCATCTTTCGAATTCATCCCTGTTGAGGGCCTCTTCCGCTGCCACTTGTAAAAGTGATCCCAATGGTTCGCCTCAGGATGGTAGCAGTTTCTCTGTGATATTAAGGCAAAATGAAGACAATGGCAGTAATGGCGGAGCAGGAACTTCCTCGGCCAGCAATGCCGAAGATCCAGCTTTACAAAGATACACACCGACCAGCAATCGAGTGTTATTGAGCATGGGTCAGATGAGACCGGGAGAAGGTACAGGTACAATTTAATTGATTTCTTATAAATAAAAAAACACTATTTTCTCTTCCCTTCTAGTTCTAATGCAGCACAATGTTAGCTCATCACTGGTGCCAAATTCGGTGAGCCCAGCCCTTTATTATCCCCAGCAGAACAGTCCCGGTTCAAATCCCAATGAATCATCGGAAGATGCCCATCATCAACAGCAGCAGCAACAACAACAGCATCACCATCATCATCAACAGCAGCAGCATCATCAACACCACCACCACCAACATCAGCTGCATCAGGCATCCGCCACTCCAAAATATGCCACAGAATTGGTACAGCACGGTCAGGATATGTCGGAATTTGTGGCCTACGTATGCCAGGATACTGGGGGTATACATCCAGCCAATGCTGGAGATCCTTCCGATCTGCATGTGCATCACCATCAAACGTCTTCCCATTTTCAATTGCAGCATGCTGCTGCCGCCGCCGCTGTGGGTCGTGGTCCCAAAATTTCGGCCGTATCGGCTGCTGCAGCTGCAGCTCATTACCAGCAATACAGCACCATGTTGCCACCACCTCCACTACCACCTATGGCACGACCGGTGGCCATTATACGTTCAACGGGGGACCTCACCATGGTGTCATCCCCGCCAACCTCAACCGCCATATCTCCACCACCACTGACGAGTGTATCCTCGGCTGGTGATTCGCCGCGTCATCATCACAGTCATCAGAGTTTGCAGCATCATCCACATCACCACCACCATCATCATCACCATGCTCAACATGGTCAGCAGCAGCAGGCGCAACCACAACAGCATCATCAACAGCAGCCGCAACAGCACACAACCATAGATCACACATCCAGCAGTGGTCTCAGTTCAATGTCTTCGAAACTTACCAACACAACCGCCAACTCTACCAGTTCCGCCCAAGATACAACGGCTTCCAATACCACAATAACTGTGGGCACTACCGCTAACAATAATTCATCAGATTTGGTGGTGGCCTCGACAGCAACAGCCTCACCGCCTCCAGCACCCACACAATCGCCGCATTCTCACATTATAGATGTGGCGCGATGTAAAACTTCGCCGACATCATCGGCATCAGCTGTGGCGGTATCAACACCAACATCGGCATTGACACGCATCTCGGCGCAGCCATATCCGAATACAAATGGTCGTGAATACTTTAATCATTTCCATACACAGACAACACCGGTAAGATGGAGAACTTATGCAAAATAGAAATTAGAACAATTGTGCAGGGCAAAGATTGGGTCAATTCAAATTTTCATTGGAATTTTAATACGAGACGTGCAAATATTAAAAATTTTGTCCGTTTGTGGGTGGGGTACTAGAAAGGTATAACCGATGCCCCGTCAGGCCTCCATTGGTTAACGTGAAAATATATTTCAATTCAAATCTTCATATTATAATAGAGAATATTTTGTATAAGAACCGTAAATCGTATCTTTCGTTTGCGATCAAAATCACAATTCTTATTAGTCATACGCACCACGGTTCTACATACGATCCACTAATTGTTATTGGTCATACAATAATTGTTATTGGTCATACGCACTACGGTTCTGCAAGAAATTAATTGAGAAGTTATCGAATTTAGTTTCTCAAAGAAAATCGTTAGTTCTTTCTTTGAAAGCATTATTGCAATATCCAGTAATGTCAAAAAATTATGTTTCCTTCTATAAAAAATCAGACCTTAATTTATGCGGCATTTCTTTCCGTTGCTTTTTTTACTTTATGCGGAATTTTTTGTATAATTATTCTCTACTTTTGTTGTACTTTAATTCTAGCTCTTGGGTTATACAACCATGTCGGGTGTTATTAGTCCAACAAATCTTAGCCTATATTCATCGACAACAGGCGTTTCATCACATCGCACAACACCGAGATCACGTTGGAACTCATCGTTTCTCTCCATGGAAGATGATTTCAATATGATGTCCCACACACTGACAAGCACAAATCCGGAAGCCACACCGGTAATACTAATGGAAGACTGTGAGTATTTCGATAAAACTAATTTTGAGTTTTCTAAAACCACAAAAAAAACAATTTTTTGACAGCTGGCCGTTATAGCGATGAATATGTGACAAGTCGTGACTATGTTACATGATTATAAATGCAACAAACGTTTTATATGCCCTACTAGAACTGCAATCAACAGACAACTGACAAACAACAACAACAAACAATAATACTAACAACAACAGCAACTGTAAGAAAATAATACTAAATTAAATTATAATAATTATAAATATAATTAGACTATTTATTATTATTAAAATTACTATTATGATAAATTATTAATATTTATTTAGTTTTATATATAAACACAAACAAACAAAAAAAAACAAATATTTTTTAGAAGCCTGTTAAACGAAATGATTCGTATATATGAAAATACAAAGAAAAACATGTTCAAATGTTTATAAATATAAAGTAAAAAAGGAACAAAGAAGAAACAAGATATATAAAAAAGAAATAGTAAAGTCCAAAAGTAAAAAAAATCAAATTTTGAAACACCATTTTTCAATATACAGATTGCTCTTGACAAAATATTTGAAGTTGAAGTTCCGATTTTTATTCATCATTTGCCATCAAAACCAAAGTTCTGTAATCATTTTCAAAACAGTAATAATACAAAAAGCCTTAAAAGTCAATAATTATTATTAGTCATACGCACTATGGTTTTGGAAAAAATTATTTTAAAAATTGTCGGCGTCAGTTTCTATAAAGAAAATTTTTATATTTTTCTATTTGAAATCATTTTTCTAATATCCAATTATGAAATTAATTTCACAAAAATTGCCACTTTTCATTAAAATTCCCAAAAAAGTTCAACCAAACTAGTCCTGGTCAGACTATTTTGTTCTGAATTATTTAATGAACTTTAGTTAAACTTGACATACTCATTCAATCTTTATTTTCAAAAAAAAAAAAAAATACAATATTTCGATTAAAAATTAACTTGTTCATTTGCTTTTTAAATTTCGCTAACGGTTTATACAAAATAGTTCTCCAAAACAACTGAGAAATGACAAATTTTAAAACATTAAAACTCAATACATCTATAGACATTGCACTTGGAAAAATATTTGATGTTAAAGTTCCAATTTCCATTTCTCATTTGCCACCAAAATAAAATTTCTATGAAGATTTTCAAAAGAGTTATAATACAAAGAGCCTTAAAAGTCAATAAATATTATTAGTCATACGCACTAAGGTACTTGAAGAAATTCGTTTAAATTATACTAATTTGACGTAATTTTTATACCCTACACAACTATGTTGTCAGGGTATTATAGCTTTGTGCAGCCCCAAATGTTTGTAACGCCGCGAAATATTGGTCCTAGACCCACCTTTAAGTATACCGATCGTCATATCTCGACTAGCTGAGTCGATCTAGACATGTGTGTCCGTCCGTCCGTCCGTCCGTCTGTCCATTATAATTTGTAAACACGATACAGGCCACAGTTATGGACCAATCTTCACGAAATTTTGCATGTAGGATGGGTTCTGGCCAATGAAGACCCCTATTGTTTTTGGAAAAGATCGGTTAATATTTAGGGGATGAAATGGACCAAATACTAAATTTTTGTCGGTTTTTCTGGTCGCTCCAGAGGCCGCAATTATGGCCCAAACACCGCGAAATTTTGCATGGAGAAGGGGATCGGGCCAGAGAATAAGCATGCATGTTTTGATAAAGATCGGTCAATATTTAGCGGGTCAAATGGACCCTGACTTTTGTGTGAAAAATGGCAAAATTTGTATTCTATGGCATATATATTTACTCCGGGAGGATGTAGACCCCAGGAGTTGATAGGATATCCAAGAGGAGTGGTTGGCCTTTAAATTGATACCAAATATAGTGATGTATCTACTCAGATGTGGGAGTTACAGTCAAATATTTACAGGTGCTTACGTATTCAGATATTATTTAGTAACCCATTACCACATTAGAGGGAGAAATATCGCGCTGATGGATTTGAATTTTTTCATGAAGTTCCAGTTATAGTCAAGAACAACGCCTACAATTTTCGGTGATGATCAGGATACAATTTTGGGATGAAATGGACGGAAAACATAATTTTTTGTGTGTTTTCGAGTAGAGTATAATCCGAAAATCACAACACAACCCACCGTGAAGGTAATCTGGACAAGTAATTAGAAGGACTGTACTGAATATTCGAAAAAAGTAAGAAAGAGGTGTTGTTGACCTCTAATCGGACAACAGGGGGCAAATATCACGAAATACTACTCAGACTCAGAATAAACATCCTCAGAAAGTTAGAGTTCGTGGTAGTTGTGTAGGGTATCGTATGGTCGGCCCCGTCCGACTATACTGCTCCGCTCACTGGTTAAAGTTTTAAACACAATTTTTTTTTTTAATTTTAGAAATTTCATCATGTAAAACATATTGCTTACTGAGTTTTTCTTTGGATTTTCCAAAATTTTCCTGAAAAAAATATGTAAAATATTATTAGATTTCCTAAAAAGTTCAACAAAATTAGTCCTGGTCAGACTATTTTGTTATGATTTTTTTCAAAAATTTAATAACATTTGACATATTTCCTTTGGGAAATTTCAATTAAAAAATATCATAATAAACAATATGGCAATAATTTCTTCAAAATAAAGGTCAAAAATCACATATCTTGTCCCTAAATTGCCCGAATGGTTATTACAAAATAATCCTGGTCAGATTATGTTGTAATACTTTAATTTATGAAAATTAATATTATCTTTTGACAGAGCAACATTATTAAATATTATTAAGCAAATATATGGTCGATTTTCCATAAAAAAACATTGTACCAAATAGAATATCACAATCTTAATTTAGATTTTCCTTGGCGGATACTAAGATAATATTGAAGGCTAAATTCTTATCTTTCATTTGCCACCAAAATTACTATTTTATCCGAATTTTTCACAAAGTTATACTATTAATAGTCCAAGAAGTCAATATTTTTTTATTAGTCATACGCACTATGGTATTTGAAGAAATTGGGTTTAATGTATACGAATAGGTCAGCGTAAATTTCATTGTAGTGACTTTTTGGGAATAAAAAATAATTCGTAATGAATGAATTTTAAATAAATGTTCAAAAAACTTTCACTTTTCATTAAATTTATTTAAAAATCCAAATCAGACTATTTTGTTATGAATTATTTAATGGAATTTAATGAAACTTGTCAGTTTTTGTTCATATTATGATGAGACATATTTTAACAGCAACAAAAAAATGGCAAATAATATGTTTATAACAAAAGATTCCAAAAAATAGAAAACCTATTTCAAATCAAATTTCCATATTTTTTATGATGCAACATTTATCAAATTCGGGAAGAAATTAATTTTAAAATCATTTACGTTAGTTGCAAGAAAGAAAATCGTTAGTTTTTTTTTCTTATTTGATTTGAAAGCATTTTTCCAAAAGTCAATTTACAATTTAATTTCAGAAAAATTATGCCACTTTTCAATAAGTTTCCACAAAAATGTCAACTAAAATAGTCCTGTCGGCCTACTCTGTAACTTTTTAACAACATTCGACATTGTTTATTTTACAACAATTTCCTTTGTTTTGTTGTTTTTACAATTACAAAAGAAAATTAAAGAGTGTCGAGTGTTGTTAAAAATTACAGAATAGGCCTACAGGTCAGAATTTTTTTTTTAATTTTTTGAATTTTTTTAATGGAATTTAATTAAATATGACAGTTTTATATAAGAACCGTAAATCTTATCTTTTTTGCCATTAAAACCACAATTCCCAAGTAGTTTTTCAAAAAGTTATTCGCTAGACAATCACACGAACACCATAATTTTTATTAGTGTATATGGATCCGGAAGAAATTATTTTTAAAATCATCCAATAATTTATATTAAACATACGCTCTACGGTTCTGGAAGAAATTCATGTAAAAATTATCGGTGTTAGTTACAAGAAAGAAAAACGTTAGTTTTTTCTTTGGATTTGGAAGCATATTTTCAGTACACAGTTTTCAAATTAATTTCCGAAAATGTATGCCAATTTTCATTAAATTCCCACAAAAATTGCAACCAAAATAGTCCCGGTCAGACTATTTTGCTGTGAATTATTTAATGGAATTAAATGATACTTGATAGTCATATTATGATGAGAAATTTATTAAATTTTGCAATTAATAATATGAGGTTTATAACTAAAGATTGTATAAATCGAAAATATCTTTCAATTCAAATTTCCATATTTTATGATGCCACATTTATACAATTTCAATACTATAAAATTTGTATATATGAATCGTAAATCTTATCTTTCAATTGCCACCAAAACCACAATTTCCGGTTAATTTTCTAAAAACACATATACGCTAAATAGTCATACAACAAAATAATTTTTATTAGTCATACGCACTATTGTTCCGGAAGAAAATGATGTTACAATCTTCGGTTCATACGACCCAATAATTTTTATTTGTCACTACTGTTCGGGAAGAAATTCATTTAAAGGTTATCGGTGTTAGTTAGAAGAAAGAAAATCGTTAGTTTTTTTATTGAAATTCCATTTTCATTAAATGTCCATAAAAATTTCAAACAAAATAGTCCTGGTCAGACTATTTTGTTATGAATTAGTTAAGCAAATTTAATGAAATCTGTCAAACTGTTTTAACTTTTATTTTCAAAAAATCATATAATATTTCCATTAAAAATTAATCGTAATCGATATGAATCAATAAATATATTTTTTAAATCACAATTTGTATATCAATCACAAGAACAAGTTCTTGCTTGCTTTTTAGCTAACGATTGCTTTTTAAATTTCGCTAACGAGTTGTACAAAATAATTCTGGTAGACAATTTTGTAATTTATTAGTTAGTGAAATTAAATATTTAAATGATTGATATTTTCATTTTTATATCAATTTATGGTGTGGAATTTATTAACAGCAAATAATAATATACGTTTTACAATAGAAAACTCATAACTTTATGCTGCAACATTCTTTAAATTGTAATAACAGTAAATTTATATAAAATAGCCACAAGTCTTATCTTTCATTTGCCACCAAAACTACAACTCTATGTTAAATTTCCAAAGAGTACACCGCAAATAGTAAAATAACCAAATAATTTTTCATTACTCATACGCACTACGGTACCGAAAGAAATTTTTTAAATCAGCCCGCTAAAAACATCTTAAAATGAAATTTATTTAAAAATAATACCACCCATCGGAATTAGATTCAAGTTAGGAAATTATTTTGATTTATATTTTGGCTTGTTTATGAAACAAATTCTGCCATTAAATTTCCCAAAATATTTAAACATATTACCCCTGTCAGATAGTCTCTCTACGTGCTGTGGTTCTTTAATAAATTTAATTTTTCAAAATAGGAGAAATGATTTGAAATGAAATGGTAAATGATTTAAAATTTTAAAATTAAAGGTATATATCATATTATTATTATTTGTTCTACATTTTTTCTATATATTATAATAAGAATTGGAATCAATGTTTGAAAAACTAAATCTGTTGATATTAATTTCATCAATAGTTCATAACAAACAATCCTGGTCAGATTGTTTTTGTAATGAATTTATTAATGATTTATTGTTAAGAGATATGTAGTTAAGCAGAGATTCCTAAAAACGTCTTTATATGGTCTTTGTAACAAACGAAATAATTATATGAACAGCAAGAGGTTTACTTTCAATAACAAAATATATGTGTAAATTTCAAAGGACTTGCCTTCGGTAAAAGAGAATAATTTTATCCTACATCTTATATTTTATTTGCCATACAAACTACAGTTTTAAAGTAGTTATATGCTAAACTTTAAAAACACCCAATAATTATTATTAGTCATACGCACTGGCGTTCTGAAAGAATTCATATTTTTAATCATTTAAATGGCTCGTTATTGAAGAATAATAATCAAAGAATTATAAACTCTATTCTTTGACGAAAATTTAAAACATGTAGTTTTTACAAAAAAAAAAATATATATATATATTTATAGAAACTAGTAAAAATACTCAATATTTAATTGGTATTAATCATACGCTTCCAGGTTCACGAAATTTTAAATCTTATTTGCTAGGATATTTAATTGATATTAGTCATACGCCTCGAGGTTCTCGAAATTTCAAATCTCATTTGCTGAAATTCAAATTAGACTAAAAGTTTTACTTATAATGCAAACAGTTCATTAACATTTGCTTCTGATGATTATTTACATATGAATTGTTTAATGAGGCAAAAATAGCGAAGTTGTAATAATTTTCAACATTTTTAATCATCATCATTTGATCGAAGCAGTATAGTCGGACGGGGCCGATCATACGATACCCTACACAACTACCACGGAACTTGAACTTTCTACTGATATTTCTGGTATTTGCACTCTCTAACCCGATTAGAGATCAACAGCACCTCTTCCTTACACTGACATATTTTCAGGAATATTACTAATATTCAGTACAGCCCTTCTATACTTGTCCAGATTCCCTTTACCATGAGTTGTGTTGTTCGGCTTATAATTGTGGCCTATATATCGACTCCAAAAAACAGAACAAATGAAGTTTTCGGTCTACTTCATCCCAAAATTATAATATGATCACCGCCGAAAATTATAGGCGTTGTCCTTGCTACATTTCCGCCTCTAGTGTGGTAATGGGTAAAAAATGTGGTAAAAAATATCTGAGTACGTAAGTACCTGTAAATATTTAGATGTAACTCCCACATCCGAGTGCATATAACAATATAATTGGTATCAACCACTGCTCTTGGACATTATATCAACTTATTTGGTCCATGTCCTTCAGGAGTAAATATATACGCCATAGAATAAAATTTTTGTAATTTTTCACACAAAAATCAGGGTCCATTTGACTCGCTAAATATTACCTGATCATTATGAAAACAGGCATGTTTATTCATTGGCCCGATCTCCTTCTCCATGTAAAATTTCGCGATGTTCGGGCCATAATGGCGGTCTCTGGATCGACCAGAAAAAAAGACAAAAATTAAGTGTTTGGTCCATTTCATCCCCTATATATTAACCGATCTTTACCAAAAACAATAGGGGTCTTCATTGGCCAGAACCCATCCTACATGCAAAAATTCGTGAAGTTGGTCTATAGCTGTGGCCTGTATCGTGTTTACAAATTATAATGGACAGACGGACACATATGTCTAGATCGACTCAGCTAGTCGAGATATGACGATCGGTAAACTTAAAGGTGGATCTAGGACCAATATTTCCCGGTGTTACAAACTTTTGAGTCGGCACAAAGCTATAATACCCTGACAACATAGTTGTGTAGGGTATACAAATATGTCTCTGTGATATTAAATTTTCCTAACAGCTCATTCATACCAGTCCTGGTCAGACTTGTTTGTTATGAGTTTATTAGGGCAGGTTTAATAAAACTTGACATATTTGGTCTGTTCCCGTATTTTTTTAATAGTAAAGCTAGTAAAAGAGAAACATTTCAGAATGGCTCTCAGAGTACAAAATAATTTGAAAAGTTCGGGAACACAAATCTAGGAAATATGCCAAAATTGTATGACAATACTTCAAAATCAACATAACAGCCAATCAGAAGTTGGCATTCCTGTTTACCATTTTTACTCGTTCAAATTTCTCGAGTAAAAAGTTTACAAAGAGAACGCCATTTTGTTTTATGTTCTCTTAAATTTGATTCAATGTTTTACTAGTTTTGTGGGTTGTGGAACGGTTTTCGAGTAAAAAGTTGCAAAACTTGTAAAAAGAGTAGAATATTTTAGGTTCTGGAACGGAACTATTGTTAACTTAAATATTTGTTAATACATTTTTTATTTGAAAATTTGCGTAATCGGACCTTGAATTATATAATTATATTAGAAGATTAAAAATCTATTGAATTTTTTGATTTAACTAAAAAAGAAAAGTGCTAATTTTCTTAAAAATACAGACTTTAAATCGCACATAAATAAGATATTTTGCATCAAATTCGAGTGCTGATATATAAAATAAAAATAATATTGAAAAACTTTCAATAATAATATGTATTTAAATTAATATAATTTTATATTGACATTTAAAGTTTTTTTTAATTTTTAATTAATTAATTTAATTAATTTACCTGAGTAATTCCATTTGAATAGTCCTGATCAGACTAGTTCATTGTGAATGAAATAAATTATTTTTTATTATTATACACAAATATTTTATTTTTATTTACTTTTGGACTTTACTATTATCTAAAATCTAACCTTCTCATTCTTCACCTATAAAAATATTATTGAAAAAAGCCTTTCTCTAAAATAAAGAGGCTTTGAATCGATTTTTATTCAAAATAAAAAAACAACAACATAAACTAAGGCTCAAATTGTAATACAAAAAAACAACAACAAAAATACTAAAATTGACAACAACAACAAACAAAATGTACAACATTTTTAATGGAAAGAACCAAAAAAAACAAAAACTTTAAATACAGAAAAAAGAAATCGTTAAGAGAACAGTAAAGTTTAAAAAACTAGAACTGCAATTAAAAAAAACAGAATAACTAAGAAAATACAACTGCTAGACATTATTAATTAAGTTATGCCCAAACAAAAAAATATATATTTACCATAGAAGCAATATAAATTTATATACAACTATAATTAAATACAACTAGCAACGATTAGATTTTATATTTAAAAACAGAAAAAAATTAGCAAAACAACAAAATGTAACTCCTGCGGCCATTTGAAGAGATAGTAACTTAAACAACAAAAATATAATTTATATAAAATATATAATTATATATTGGTGCTTTATTATTATAAATATAAAAAAAGAAAAAACTAGAATTTAATACCAATATTAAAACAAAGAAACATCAGCAGCAATAAAGAAAATGCTCAGTTTTAGATTTTAAAGAAATTAAAGAAAAAAATGAAAAAATGGTTCCTTTTAAGCTAAACGCAAATTGTAGAAAAAAATAAAAAAGGAATAAAAAATAAACCAAAAGCCTACATCAAAAAATGCTTTTTTTATATATGAAAAAAAAACACACATGCATACAAACAAATGGGTAAATGAGAAGAATTCAAACAAAACTACAAAAAAAATGGTTACTAAACTGCAAAAAAACAACAACTTTGTACATTTGTTAACAAAGCCCCCAAAAATGGAGAACCTAGGAATACATTAGAACTATAAACTACAACAAAAACAACTAATAACAACAAAAATGAATGAACTATTTAAACAACATTAGTTTTAGAAAAAAACAATATATACAATACATATATATTATAAATAAATAATGATAAAAATAAATTACGAAAAAAGGCAGAAACCCCTAAAAGATAGTAAACAGACAATAGTAGTTTTTAAAGCAACAAAAAAAAACAATTAGTTACTATTTATATATATAAATATATATACATACCTAATATAAACCAACAACAACAAGAACCCTAAAATAAATAATAAACAAACATCAAAATATATATATAAATAAAAGATATATATTTATATTGAATATATACATACATACCTATCTATATATACAACAACAGAAACAACAACAACAACAAAAATTACCATATAGAACTTATATGTATAACATAAAACAAAATGCAAGGCGCGCATGTAATTTTTACATGATTATATACAAACATACATATATATAACAAATATTGATAATAATTAAACAAACAACAATTGGAGAATTTTGAAAACAAAATTAAACAAACAAAAAAATAAACGTAGAGAGAAATTATAGAAAACAAAAATATACAACTACAGGTTATTCAAACAAATTAACACAACAGTTTTTTTATAATTTTGTTCCGAAAGCAATACCTAATAATCCAATAGAAGGATAATTAAAACAGAAGTACCGCACATTGGAGAAGAAAAATTGCTATTGCAACAAATTTAAATTGATTAAAAGAACTGGCATTTAATTTTGATCTTTTGGTCGTACAAAAAATTCATAAAATGTTCATATTTCTAAACATCTTGCAAACAAAGATCCCTTTGTGAATTTAAGAGACGGATAGTATGTTTACAGGCGAATATTCTTGGAAAAAAAGTCTGTATATGTCTACTTTTTTCGTATATGCCTCATATAAAAATCCAGCTGAAAACTTCTAACTACTACTGCAAATTGCCAACTCGGAATACAATCGTGTAATAACAGGCCGTTTAGATTTACAAAATCCACTATATCTCAAATGTAAATTCAATAGCGAATACGTCAAACATAATCCAATAGATTTGTGAACAGGATTAACGTGACGTATAAGCTATGAAATTTACGTTTCAGATCGAGTCGATTTTGTAGTCTAAACACGCTGAAATATTAATTTTAAGCTTACATCTGGTGCGCATAAATTAGTCCATATATTCAAAAATTTATATTAGTTTGGGGAAAAAGAAATCCATTATTTTTCCGGCAGATGGCTGTACTGATAGATTTCTCGTAAAGTATTGATCAAACAATTTTTATGCTCGTTGGAAGGGTGACATTTTGCAGTAAAAAATATATTTTGCTGTTTTTTGTTTGGTGCATTCAGTTGTGAGTTACAGGGTGTTAAAAATGAAAGTGAGCAAAGATAAAATTCGATATATTTTACAGTTTTTTTTTTTTTTGACAAAGGCGAAAATGCAAGCCACGCGTCTAAAATTGGGAATGGGTTCCGATACTGTAACAGCCAATTATGTGCCATTTTGGTTTCGTAGATTCCGTTCGGGAATTTTTGATGTTAAAGATGCACCTCGCACAGATGGTCTGGTCGTTGGAAATGTCGATAAAATAGGAGAAATGATCGAAGTTGACCGGTATGTTACCAGTCGTAACATCGTAAAATCTACCATAAAATTGTTTTAAACCATTTACAATTGACCAGAAACGTCCAGAATTGGCCAACAGGAGAGGTGTCGTGTCCCACTTGTATAACGCCAAGCCACACACATTCACAGTTAATCGCCAGAAACTTTGGGAGCTTGGTTGGGAAGTTTTAATGCATCCGCCATACAGTCCGGACTTGGCACCAAACGATTATCATATTTTTCTTGCATTGCAAAATTTCTTTAATGATAAAAAATTGGTATCTAGGGAGGATTGTGAAAATCGACTACTAGGGTTTTTTTGCAAATAGAGAGCAGGACTTCTATGAGAGAGGCATTAAGAAGTTACCTTTAAAATGACAACAAATCATACAACAACACGGTCGGACAAAACAACATCGGGCATTCTGAAGTATGTTTAATAAAGTCCTATAGTTCATATAAAAATAATGGATTTCTCTTTATCCAACATAATATATTGTATTCTCGTGATATTGTGTTTTAAATCACTGAAGAGAAATGCTCTTTATTATGCATTATTTCATGATGTAATAATAAGTCGATGTGTCGAAACAAAAACATCTGTTTTTATCCGACCATCTGTCAAATTTTATCTAGTAGTATTTCTGAT
Source organism: Musca vetustissima (assembly GCF_032173495.1). Taxonomy (NCBI): domain Eukaryota; kingdom Metazoa; phylum Arthropoda; class Insecta; order Diptera; family Muscidae; genus Musca; species Musca vetustissima. Next base: position 26,022 of record NW_026883035.1, read on the forward strand.
GGTTGGCAACATTGCATGTCGAAACTATGCACATTGACATTTAATCGGATAGTCAGCTGCGCTAAATGGAATACGTATTTATTGTGTCATGATTATACTGATTTAATTCGCATATCGAGATGAATTTACATCGACTTACCATACAAAAGTAAATCCACTCTATGAGCGGGTTTACATATAGCTTTTGATCCTGATCTCATAATCAAGGTTTATTTTCTTAATCATGCTGAATTTCGCATGATCTTCCATACATTTCATCGTACTTGCAAAAACGCACTCTAAGCATGTCTTATAATAATTTTTTCTCTATAAATAGGGGAGAGGGGGCACCTTTGAACGTGGGGCACCTTAGAACAGCGCTCTTAAAATCTCGGTTTAAATTTTTTCCGACCAGTAACCACATTTTTGTATATGACAATCTTGTTCTCCATTTGCGTAAACCACTTTGGCTATCGTTTTGAGTTGTCGACAAAATGTACATGGGTGACCATGTTTTCGCAGCCCCATTGTAAACGTTTTATTTTTTGGTTGTAAGGGCGCAGAGAGAATTCGGTGATCGTTTTCTTTCGTTAAACAATTTTTTTTTGCATTCAAACATAACTAATGTATTTTCTTTCATATATATTTCCTACAAAAAAAAGTTCTTATAAATTTCCGTAAAATGTCACAGGTGCGGCACCTTTGAACATGCGCAACAAACTCCAGTAAAAAAGGGATTTTTAACTTTTGGTTTCCATTTCTCAAAATTTCAAATGGGTTAATATGATTACGAAATTAACTGTATTTTTCAGCATATTAATTTTTGTTTTTAAGTCATTTTATGTTTTAACTAGCGGGACCCGTGGCGCTTCGCTGCCCCTACTGAAGTTATCAAATTAAAATTTAGATATTATTAATTAGTAATAATATTTATTAAATTTATTATTAAATTTAATTTAATTTAATATTTATTAAATTTAATTTAAAATTAGGTAAACCCTGGTATTTTTATATGCTCGCATTAACCAACAAAAAAGTGTGAAATGTCCATGCTGTTTTCTGTAATGGTAGTAATTTTCAAAATGTAACAGCAATTCAAAAATTATAATGTCAATACGTTTTATCAATTTTACATAATCGATAACCTCCATCTGCTACCTTCTCCACAAAATGGTATTTAAAAAATAAATAGTGGTGTATGTAAATTTATCCTATCCCAGTCTCTGACTTTTTCCAGATAATAAAACGATTTATAATTAAAATGCTCACTACTCACTTCAATGTTTTTTTTTCAAATATTTCAAAATCGCTTTCAGAGTACAAAATAATTTGAAAAGTTCGGGATGGCAATACTTCAAAATCAACATAACAGCCAATCAGAAGTAGGCATTCATTTTTACTATTTTTACTCGGCCAAATTTCTCGAGTAAAAAGTTTACAAAAAGAGAACGCCATTTTGTTTTGTGCTCTCCTAAATTTTATTCAATTGTTGTTCAGGGACGGTTTTCGAGTAAAAAGTTGCAAAACTCGTAAAATTAGAAGATTCTTTTAGGTTCTGAACGGAAGTATTATGTTTGATTTTGTTCAAAATAAACTTGTTTTCACAAACTGGCAAAAATGGAAAATTATAATGTCAACCTTTTTTTTCAATTTTACACAATTTTTATTTCAATATACATACATACATATCCTTATCGTTCGAAAATATATCCTCTTCGGATGATTAGTATTAGCGGATGATGCGTATTTACACTCACGTTACTCAGCAATAGCTTGAAGCCGGTATCTATAATCGTACTTAAGATATACACAAATTACATGTTCATAAGTATGATTACGTTCGATGCTAAAACACCGCATCATCGGGAAATCTTAGAAGTTTATATAGCACATGTTATTCCCAGGGCAAGTTATGACGCTCTGTGAAAATCTCAGTAAAATCTTTTCAGCATTTTCAGAGTCTTCAAACAAAATATTTTCAATTTTCAATATGCAGGTTTTTAAAATGCAGTAAAAAGTGCATTTTCCGTTGATCGTACCATGCTCATTTTTGTATGGATGGTGTGTATTCACACCTTCGTTATTCAGGAAAATTTTGAAAACGGTATCTGTAACCGTTCTTAAGATAAACGCATATTATATGTTCAGAAATTTCGAGGTATGTTTACTATTGATGCTATAACTCCGCATCCACGCGGAATTTTAAAAGTTTATATAGCCTATGTTACTTTCAGGGCATGCCCCGACATACAGTGTAAATCTCATTAAGATCTGTTCAGCGGTTTAGCGTCTATCGGTAGCATACAAACAAACAAATTTTTTTCTATTTTATATATATAGATAGAAGATAGAAGATAAATTTTGATTCGAATTTTTTAATTTTCGAAACTTTTTGTATATATTTTTTAATAAATAAATGCATTTCTGATATCTATGAATAAAAAATATATATTTGAACATAAACACTGTAAAAAACCATGTCGTTCAAAAATGCCAACCCTTGTTCAAAGCTGCCCCCCTGGGAGCAGTTTTGAACACTTTGACTTCGTCCATTAAAACATTCATTCTGGTGCACAAGTAGGCATTTAGGTCCATTACTCAATGCGTTACACTTACATGATCTCGCTTCAGTGAGTCAATTTTCTAAAGTGTTGATGTTTGCTGACGATGTAAAACTTTTCAGGCTCGCAAAATTAAGCCCTTAATCTAACAAATGATTTGCACTCCCTCGAATACTGGTGCAGTATTAACGAAAAGTCACTAAATCTTAAAAAAATGCAAGAAATTATGCAGATTTAAATCTGATTCAATTTCTACCGATTATTTTATAGGATCTTACAATTAGATAATATTGATTCTTTTGTTGATCTTGGCGTTATCTTAGATGATACATTGCGAATTAATTTGCATATTGAGTCAGGCGTAAATAAGCCAAATTTTACTAGTATACATAAAACGTTTATTTGTTAATCAAGTTCAGCCCGTTATACAGCTGTTATTCTACAAATATATAATCTGTGCAAATCCATTTTTCATTTTCTTATTTGCTTCGTGGCTTGGGAACGATAAAAAACATTTGAAATCATCTAGCGGCAGGGTATATTTGAAACCATGAACGAAATCATAATACAGTTGAGATGCAATAAAGTTTTTGTACGATAAAATAACAATGGAAAATAAAAATGTTTTATAGAAATATTCTACTTTTGAACCGATCACATCATTTCAGGATTATATACATACATTGTTATAATTTGTCTTTCCATTTTAAAATTTCAAATAAATATTTTTGGGCAAATTAATAACTTACTATGTATACACACAAACATCAGCTGATGATGTGATGTTTTAAATATTACAGTTGACTACAATTTTGAAGTTGTTTGACCTACCAAAACGTCGCCATTATTTGGTACTAAAAGGGTGTTGTGATAAGTACTGATATATAGAGCTCTAAAAAAAGCCAATGTTGCCCCAGTCTTCCCTACAGCATACAAAATTCGTATTCGTAGACCAATGTTAAAATTAAAAAAAATTAATAACATAAGAAACACAGTTTGTATATAAAACACAAAAACCACTCAAACAAATATGACACCCTGCTTCGTGAAGTTAGATGGTGCTGTTTGCATTTTCTTATTCGTACAGTCTGTTTATTGTTAGAGACTTTGTTATCAAAATATATCAAATTCAGGTCAACTTTTACAAAAAAAAGTTCGGGAAACTCGACATAGGTAGAAAAATTTCAGACGAACAATGCGGAATTGTAATATCTTTACTTTATATAATGAAGCACAGCGTTTCTGCAATACGATATGTCGTATCCAGTTACAAAAAAAGTGGCGAATATGAAAAGCACGATGAAATTTCTGCAGCTGGAATGGGAAATATTAAAGTGAAACTTGAAGCAAAGTGCAGTAACAATGGCGATCTCGCGGGAATTTATTTGTTAACAGAATAATGATTCCACACGTATTACAAAGCCTAGAATCTAGGCTTTGTTTAAATACCTCAACACAATCCCACAAAGCTAAGATCTTCATCCTATTGAGAATATGTGGAAAATTTTGAAGAAAAAGTAGAAATATTATTATTGTATTTGAAATTCTCTCGATTTAGAATAGGATTTCGAGCAAATCGAGATATTGATTGCATTTCATTTTGCATGGTAAATCGAAGAAAATTATCTCCATTATCACGATAAAAACATTGTCGACTTTATGATGTATTTTGGAATACGATCAATTTTGGTTACGATTGTTATTTATAAAAAATAATTTTAGCAAATTTACTGAATTTCACTTATTCATTATGTGTTATTTCATATTTTCTTTTTCAAATTAGCTTATTTACTTCTCCACTGTGCTGAACATTAAAGAAACCCCGAATTCCTATTGATTTTCAATATATTTTGTTTTATATTTGTAAACATATACATAAAAAAATACAAGATAAACAAGTATGTATAAGAAACAGAAAATAATAATATTGAAAATAATTGAATAACAAATATATACATATTGTTAGGGTGTTAATGTGCCTAAGTTTTAAAAACAAAGTAAAAAACGAATCTAAAAGTTAATGAAAATAAATAAAATAATTAAAAACATAAAAGATACATAAAATTAAAAAAAGAAAACTATAAAAAAGAAAAAAAAAACTACCAACATCATCAATTAAAATCATTAACATAAAAAATTGCATTAGCAAACAAAAACCAAAAATCAACTGGAAACTGCAATTGTTTAGAGTCAAATTAATTTGGAAACCGCAGCATTTTTAACGAAAACCACATTATATACATATTTTACAACGATAAGAATTCAATTCGAAGAAAAAATTGGAACATCTTTTTATAATGATTTATACAAATTGATTTAAGCAAAAAAAAAAACTTTTATAAATTATTTACATTTTGCAGGTTATTTGAATGGATATTCAATATTATTTCCTAATAATACTTCCCCAGGAACTGGTTCTGAAATTAATTCTGAATACACATAAATACGTTCCAGAGTGTGCGAGTCCTGGTTTTATTGTGATATTTTTTTGGCGTAGGCTGAATTCTCGTAGCATTGCCATAGACAGACGTTGTTGAGGTAAACGAAAATTTGTCCTAAAATAAATTAAATCCTTCAATTTTCAATCTAAATTTTGTATTTATTGTTTTATTTATAACTAATGCCTTAACAATTCATCAAATAACCTCAAAATGGTTTAAATTTTTTGTTGTTTATCGGTTTAAAATTATATCTACATAATTTACCCACATGTGCATAATTTAAACAAAGACATTATTCAAATTTCATTACAAAAAAATATTATTTTGCATAAACTGGTAGTTTATGCAAAAATAATAGAAACCCCCCTTTTTTACTCAAAAACATAAAATCGTAATATAATTTTTATAAAAAAAATTGGCTGTGAATACTTTATTTAAAAAGTAAAAAATATTAAACGGAAAATAACAATAAATAAAAATACATAAACAACTGCTAACAGGCAATACCTATAAAATTTAGCAAAACATAACCTCAAAATAATTCGTAAAGTAAAACAAAACAAAAATATAAAAAAGCTAATGTTTATAAAACATAAAACAATAACATAACAAATAATTTATAATTTTAGTTTACATAAAAATAAAAATTATACAATGCAAGCGCAATAGTTAATAAAATACCAGCTTTAATATAATTTTATGAAAACCAAAATAGAAAAAATAAATGCAGCAAAGATATTTTTTAAATGGATGAATGAAATGAAATAAGAAAAAAATGGAACACAAGCAACAGAAATACAATAAGAAATACTTATTTGTTATTTTTTGTTTATTTGCATGGAGCTCTAAAATTTTTATTTTCCAATGCAACAATTCTTGCAACTGGTCATTGCAAGATTTTTTCTTTTATTTTTGAAAGAAAAGAAGGAAATTAAAATTTTACAGCTCCCGAAATTAGTTTATACATTAAATTTTTAATATAAATAATTTTCAAAACATAAAACAATAATCATTTATGCAGCTATTGGTTTCAAAATTCATGTCACAGAACTAAATATCAATATTTAATTTATGTAAATTTTCAATTTATTATTATTATTTATTTTTTTAATTTTAATTTAATTTATGAAACAACACTCACACACAAAATGCTGTACAATGTGCAATAAAATCCATAAAACAACAAACCCAAAATACAAATAAAATAATAAAGAAAATTACGACTTACTCAAATCTCCTTTAAATGCAGAGTTGTATTGTGGAGATTTTTTTGTAATAACAACTCTATCTTTATTGGAGATTAAAAAAACAACTAAAACAACAACAAGAAAAAATATAATAAAAAATAATTTAATAAACAGTTTTTAAACAGTTATTTTGATGGATCTGCTATATATGGTAAGTAAGTAAAATTCCAAATAATTGACTTATAGCAAAAATCCAAGTATAAATGGTCCACACACTATACATCACTGTTCACCAAACAGGCGCCCGTGGACGCTTTGGGAGAGTACCAATACAATCACAGTTCTGTATTCGAAATCAACATTATTCTCGACATCGAACATGTCGTATGCTTTGCAATGCTTTAACATAGACGATCTGTACCGAGAGAGCGAAAATTACTCTCCCAACGGATCTATGCGTGTGTTCAACACAATCATAGCAGTTTGCATATGTATTGTTGGCTAACCCTGCTATACATCATACCGTCATGCCGATAAACCCCTTTGTATATGTGTGTGATTGACTAGTGTATGGCAAACTCTTAAATCATTATTCCATAAAAATAGGGGTTCCCAAAAAAATTGAATTTTATGTTGTAAATTCGTCACAATTTTATTATATGTATACTACAAATTATTTACTGCCATCTTTGACAATTAAATATATACCCCCAGCCTATGGTCGCGGAAGTCTTCGGAATTACACGCAGATTTTATTATAAGCTTTATGTAAGAAATAGGTTTTTATCAAAGAGGTTTTAAATTTAATGTTGATATAATTTTACAAAATATTGCCCATTTGTGGACTTCTGGGTCCCATCTTCGGACTTGATACAGGGTTGGTAAAGATAATAGGTTGTGCAAGGTTTGGTTGAAATATGACATTCCATTCGCCTGATATTGCATTTATAAATATTGGAAATTTTAACCATTCGTAGGGGAGGTACCAGAAAGAGTAGACCAATGGGTCCCATCTTTGGACATGTTCTAGACTTCGTAAATACAACGAGTTGTGCAAAGTTTGGTTCAAATCTGACATTCCATTCGCCTGATATTGGATTTACAAATATTTAAAATTTTGACCACTTGTGGGGGAGGTACCTGAAGGAGTGGAGCAATGGTTCCCATCTTCAGACTTCATCTAGGGTTGGTAACGATAATAGGTTGTTCAAGGTTTGGTTCAAATCTGACATTCCATTCGCCTGATATTGGATTTACTAATTTTGAAAATTTTTACTATTTGTGGGGGAGGGTCCCATCTTCCTACTTGATCTAGACTAGGTAAAGATAATAGGTTGTACAAAGTTTCATTAAAATCGGATAGTCGGTTTGCATGTTATTATAAAATTAATTTTTAGCACCATTTTTAACATTTTGTGGGCCGATATACCCCCTCTTCGAACTTTAACTAAGTTTGGAAGAAATATTAAGATGTGCCAAGTTTGAATGAAATCGGTTGCTACCTTCGAGAGCACCAGCCAGACGGACAACGAACGGATATGTGTAAATCGACTTCAAATTTTCTGAAACGGATTTGCCCATAAGGCTGGGCGTATAAAAATTACACATACTATGATAAATGCTATACGGCATGATGTATAGTGTATGGGACCCTTAAGAACAAAAATGTGTTAAGATAATACTTCTGTTTGTAATAGGTCTTGGATGTCCGGCAGACGTATCTGATATCCTTCCGGATGTGTCGTGGAGGATAATCCTGCATCACAACGAGATGGTTTGGATCACTTGGCAGATGACAGACCAGGAGGAACTGTCTAACAAGCAACACATAATCCTCTTCGCCTAATACACTTTCGACATCAAAACACTTCAAGTAGCAATACTCATGGCACTATTTTATACAACTTAGAGATTACCCTATTGGGAGTCTCCAAAAAGAAAGTGAAGACTGTGGCCGTATAACAAATGACTGAGCGACTTGAGCCACGCTATTAGAGTAACTTCGTGTAATGTGGACAACCACTTTCGTTTTTTGATATTGTGGGCGTAAAAACGGTAAAAAATAAAAACAAATTGTTTTTACAACATAGTAGATTTGTTTGCTAAATATATTCCAGGTCAAATAATATTTATATTTGCCTATAAAAATGTTATTGCATTATATTTCAAAAAACTCTAAACTGCGAATAAAAATATCTTGGCTGGTAATGTGGACCAGTATATGTGGGTAATGAGGATCAGTCAGTTCAAGGTAGTTTGTGGATTGGTTGTGATAAATTTCAATTTATTGCACTCTTGTGTAACAGTGAATGCAAAAATATATGGGTTTATGTTTTGGAATAGTCCCCATTTAAGGGTACCGCCCCATTTGTGGTATTTGAAGGTCCTTGCTTCATTATCCAACATAAGCATAAGCTGTAATTTCGCATATCGAGTTTTCAGAGGATAGAATATCTACTCGCATTGATGTTTGTTTTCACTAATTAGGAAAACATTTATCAAGGCGGCATTGACATATTTCAAGTATTTTCTTAGACGCCTGGTTCACAATACCCGAAGTTACTCTATTGTTTCCTATCGGCACATCCTACACTTTATGTATTTTTTCACTTTAATATACGCTGCAGGTTTGGTAAAATTCAGCAAGTTATTGAACAAGTTATAAGCAATACACCTTGCTTATAACTTGTTTCAATAACTTGCTGAATTTTACACATAATATTTTTATACTGTCTGAGGGACTGCGTCTGAGAGAATTCCATTCAAACCATCTTGATAGGCATGTTGATCTAGGAGATCTCTCTCTCTAGACCATGAGGATTTCTCCTGACGTTTCTGCCATAGTTTACCACTAACTGGTCATTTGCTTTATAAAAGGTCAACAAGGTTTCTTTGTCAGAGCCACAAGTACTGCCGTCTAGCCACTTGAGGACCTTGTTCCTGCTTCTGGGTTTATCCCTTAAAGCAGTGGCTTGAACAGACGACTTGGAGGAAATCTCAGCCGGTATGGTGGTCAAAAAACATAGCATCCTTGAGAAAAGCTGTTAGAAAACTTAGTACAGATTGAGACTTTTACAGAGAACAATTCAAAAGTGAAATCAAACGTGGGTCTTGGGTGTGCTATAGCGAACCAATCGAAGGAGTGAACGAAGCGGGTAGATTTCGCAGAGTAACATCTAAAGATCCCCAGGCCCAGATGACATTATACCGGCCATGCTGCAACACACGGATGAACGGGTATTAGTCATTCTGCAGGACACTTTTAGCGCTTGTCTGCTCTTATCGTACATACCTAGTCTATGGAATGAGGTAACAATGAACCGTATCCCGAAGGCCGGGAAGCCGATTCATACGCTATCTAAGGAATATAGACCGATTAGCCTCTCTTCCTTTCTGCTTAAGACTTTAGAAAGGTTACTAGACTCTGAAACCACAAGAAGGTGTATTATCTCCTCTTTTATGGCTTCTGGTCATAAATGAGATACTTCTGAAATTCGACCATCTTAAAATAAAGGTTGTAGCCTATGCCGATGATGTAGTCTTGCTAGTCGGTGGGAAGTTTCTAACGACCATTTCAGATATTACGAAGGGCGCCCATTCAACTCTGACCAACGTGGAATAGGAATGTTGAGGAACACTCTATGAAAGGACTAATAGCACTCTACTCCTGCAAGAACTCCATAGGAAGCTGGGGACTAAGACCAGAGATCATACACTGGTAGTACACTATGATGGTCGTACTCCCCATTCTTACATATGGGGGCAGGGGGTCAACAAAAAGATACTGCTGACTAAAATGAACTCAGTATAGCGGTCGGCTTCGAACCTGACTACCGGATCGCTAAGAAGCACACCACAGGCAGTCTTGAATGCGACCTTGAATCTCCAACCACTGCAACTCTGATTAAATTCCAGGCAGCTAGATGTGCCCTGAGGCTCAAATAAACCTGACTACCGGAGCGCTAAGAAGCACACCACAGGCAGTCTTGAATGCGATCTTGAATCTCCAACCACTGCAACTCTGATTAAATTCCAGGCTGCTAGATGTGCCCTGAGGCTCCGAGAAAAAGATGCCTGGAAGTCGCTGAACTATGGTCACACTAATATCCTCAACATAACGGCAGGTTGTGACTTCTTGAGGAGAAATACTCACATTAGTGATTATGTTCCCTCTCATAGAGACTTTAACGACATCAGAGTTGATTTTCCTAGTAGGGAATCCTGGTCTAGTGGCTCCGTACCTCTGCCAGGTCTGTCATTTTTCACAGACGGGTCAAAGATGAAGGAAGGTACTGGTGCAGGTGTTTCCTGCAAGGAACTAGTCATCTACAACTAATATAAACTTAACAATCTTTGTAGCGTTAACATTTATTGTCGACGTCATAGGACCGGTGACTATATATGTATGTCTATAGTCAGGCGACCCTTAAGGCAATTAAATCGCATACTATTAATTCAAACGCGGTTCGTGACTGCAAGGATGCTCTACATGATATGTATACGACATATAGTTTGATTATGTTGGGTTCCAGGACTCAGTAAGATAGAATTAGATAGCCGATGTGCTTACTCGAGGGGGTTCACAGTCGTCTAATCTACCGATTGAGGGATCTATACAACCTCCTATTGGCTACTTTATTGGCAAAATCTGTATGAGCTGCTGCGAGGTAGTCGGCAACAGATGGTCAACGGAATCTGGATGAAGGGTTTCGAAAACCATCTGGTCTAAATTCTCTCGCCGTAGAACTTCATCACTGATGTATCATAGTAAGAGGGAGATAAAAATCATTGTGGGGATCATACCAGGTCAATGCAGCAATAGATCTCTCACTTCCCATATGGGACATTACGGAGTGGATTATGGCCGTCTATGTGAGGATGAAGAAGAGCTGGAAACAATTGAACATTTACTCTGTAATGAAAAAAAATCACAAGATCAGAGATCCCTATTTCACTCTACGGTGTTTGGACTTCTTGTTTCTGAATTCCACATTTGACATACACATATATAGTTGATTATCCAACGTTTCAAAAACGTCCGGAGATTTGTCTTCTCTATGTCCTGGAACAGCTTTGCATGATTGACGGTATCGAAGACTGAAGATCAAGAGAAATACTATTTCTCATAGATGGGAGGAGTAGCCCCTCAAGTGTCTTTGCTGCAGGCTTCAGGAGTTAAATCGACATGTACGATTCACTCATGCTAGCGTCCTTGCCAGGCTTAATTAGTGGGACTACACTAACTTTTTTCTAAGCTTTTGGAACTATGTGAGTGGTTAACGACAAGCATCCCAACTCTTAGGGATGTTAATGTGTGTGTATGTCGCGAGATCTTGTGTACCTGCAGTGAGAAGAGTACCAAAGCAACTAAAATTGTCCAGTCTCAATGTCTGGATAAGACAGACAGCGCCTTAAGTTACACCAAACTAGGCATTGGATACGTTGTAACTGGACAAAGTTACGCGTTATTCTATTATGACACACGGAGCTGAAATTGACTTTGGTGGAAGTTGGTCCGGGATTCCGCTCAATACCAGTCACGATCAACATTGTTTTAAACAAATCGGCTGGAGTTGATTACTAACCTGGAGGAAACACTTGGTTTACAAAGCTGAGTTGACAATCCCACATCGAGCCATTCCGGAGCCTAGATCCCATAGCCAATTTACACAAAATACCTATTACCAATATAATTTTTAACAACTCAACTAGCAGATATGTCAAATATATTTATTTTATACGTTTTTTATTTATATACATTTGTACTCTCTATATAAATATAAAATCTACTTAAATAAAATCAAACAAACTTGAACACAAATTCATTACATTGACTCTCAACTATCTATAAAGGGATTTGATGAAGTTTCAGCTTGATTCCGATGCGTTCTCAAATGCTGTGTAACACCAATTCTATTTTTAAACATTTTACCACAAACGGGACAGGGATGATTTCGACTATCTTCGTGAATCGTTTCATGTGCTCGCATGGTTTTCTTAGTTTTAAAGGCTTTGCCGCAATTATTGCAAATGAAATTTCTTTCGTTCGAATGAGTTAGAAGATGCATATTCAGTCGGCGCTTGCTAAAGAACTCTTTGGAACAAATTGTACAATGCTCTTTACTTTCTGTATCGTGTCGTTTTTTGTGTTCCGTCAACGATGATGGCATCGTGAACGAGGCACCACATATTTCACAGAAATACGGTTTGATGCCATTGTGTCCACGCATGTGAGCCTTTAGGTCTACAACTTTTATAAATGTTTTACCGCAAATTTTACACATTTCACTGGTGTCGTTCATGTGTCGTCGAGCATGAAATGTATACGCCTGGACATTGGTATATGTTTTCGTACAGAGTGGGCATTTCAGCGGTTCCAGGCCATGTGCCAGTGCTTCGTGGACTTTCAACTGCAATGGGTTCTTGTGTTTCTTATTACACTCTGAACAAAAGAAAGGGCCAACGTGTTCATCTAAATATGTCATGTGTTCATAATACATCGATATGTCTTTGGATGAAGACTTCTGGTTTTGCATTTTGGATTTTTCGGTCGTAAAGTGGCCATGAATGCAATACAAATATTTCTTAAGAGCAATCTCATCCACCTGCAGTGACATTTCCTCCTTTAGGGTTTTTATCATTTGATTCAGAGCATCGTTCCGTTTATTGGTACAAACATTTTCCACTAAATTTGTATTCCATAAATGCGGAAACCTTTTATATATCTGTAGAATTTGTGTGATCTGTTTCGATTCTAATGATTTTCGTTGTGCACCAATTTCAACAATTGAATAATTATTCAAAAATGGTTCAAGAAATTGCATTTTATCGAAATACCATTGTGGAATTGTTCTACTCTTTAGTGTACCACCACGTTGCTCATTCGATTTGAGGCGGTTTAATTTAATAGCATAGCCATTTCGAATACGCCGTATGACAGCTGATACATAGCTACTGGTCATGTCGATATTTAAATTATTTTTGATATCATTAGAAATTTTTGACCAATAGATTTCACGTTCTTTGTTGGTTTTAAATTTTGACGGGTATTGTTTCCAATTCCATAGACGTGGCTGTTTTTTATATGCCTCTATAAATGCCATGAAGTTTTTCTCCGATTTTAAAAATTGGCGAACAAATAATTTTGTTTTATTATCTTCTGATTCCCACTGAAAGGAAATATAAAAGAATTTAGGATTTACTAAAGGAAAAACTATATTTATGAAATATCCGACTGTCTATTGGGTTTATGTTAAGGGGCTCATCTCGAAAGTTTCTAGTTTACAAGAATATTTGATGGCTTAGCCGAGTTTTTCTTTGTCCATAGAAGAAAGTACTAAATCCCCGACCAAAGGTCGTGTATTTTGGAAAATTTCTACCCATATTACCATCATCGTTTCATAGATGACGATATTATGAGCATATGAATTCACGAACTTCAGAAGCCCATATCTCGGGAAGTAAGGACATACCCATAAGCCATATATTAAAAAAAAAAATAAACCTGAGATATGCCCCTCAACTCAATCTGATCCAGATTCATTCCGTCCGATATAGGTAATTCATTAAAAAATATAAATCATTGCAGCCTTTGTATTTTATTTCTACATATTATTTTCATATTTACCTCATCTTCTGATTCGGAACAAATATACTCATTGTCTTCTTCATTTAGCTGATCTTCCATTTCCTTGCCCAATGATTGCTCTAGAGGGTCCTGCAAAATAACATTGTTTACAATAAATATAAAACATGATCTTATTCCATAAAACTTACCATCTCATCATCATCTGCAGCCATATCTTCACTTTCAAATCCTTTAAAACCTTCCCCATCATCTATTTCATCTTTTATACAATTATCAACAGGTAATTCCTTTGAATGTTGAGGTGAACTATTTGATTTTATATCCACAACATCTGTTTCGTTTTCACAATCGCCCTTTGGAGACTGTTTAACATGTCCATCAGCACAACCTTCTTCCACAATCTCTGTTTTGTTTTCACAGTCGCCCTTTGTAGACAGCTTAACATGTTTATCAGCACAACCTTTATCCGGTTGCTCTGACTTGACCGACAAAGGTGAATAGATTTCCAAATATTCTTCATTTTCCTCCTCTATCAATTCAGCTTGTGAACCATCCAATGTCTCATCGTTATGATTCGACTGATGATGAACAATGAACTCATCGAGAGTGGAATAATAACCATTGCATTCGTTGCATTTTAGAAAATATTGATCTTTGGAAGATATTGAAGTTGATGCCAATATTTCTCCACATAGTATATATTCGATATAATCCTCCATTATTTGAAGCTAATAACAATGTTGTTGGAAAACCTCCTTTGCGCCCTTTTTGTCATGAATGAACCAACCATCAATTGAAAAACGTTCCACTTACAATGAATAGAGCAGCAAGGAGAAAATTGGCGATAATTACCAAACTCAAAACAAAATGGACGTTAAGAACTTTGTTTACGAATGAGGGTGATGCATAACGCCAATATCGTTTTGTTAAGATACGGACATGAGGGAATGAATCTCTGTGAAATGAACGGACGGAACGATATTCCCGTCGTGCAATGCACTGTAAAATGGTAGCCAATCGTGCTACTGCGTGAAATGTTGATTTGATTCCAACATAATACTCGTATCAATATTGTTACGAATATAACTTTAGATTTAAGTTAATTTAGATGAATTCCGTTAATTTAAGAATTTGAATTGTAACGTAAATTTCTACTACGCAGTTTATTTGAATAACTTCACAACAACAACCACTGTATAGATTTTTCTACATCCTTCCATTTCCTCTTTCATTTTCTACTTTGTTATTGTCGTACAATTCTTGTTAAACGTCATTCCTCTTTCTTTGTTATTCCCTCGCCTGTATATGTGTTGTTGTTATTCCTCTTTCTTTGTTATTCCCTCGCCTGTATATGTGTTGTTGTTATTGTAAGTTTGTTTACTCAAGTTTGTTGTTGTTATTGTTCACTCAGTAAGTTTGTTGTTGTTATTGTTACTCAATGTGTTTGTTGCATTGGTAGATTGTTCGTGATCTAGGTGTTACCAGATCGTCTAGAAACTTCTGTAGCGACAGGCAGGGCTCATATAAATAGAGGGAGTGGAAAGGCAGTGAGTCAGTTGTGAATGAGATCGCGAATTGAAACCGTCGAGTAAAGTAAAGTGCAAAGTAAAGTTGTGTGAATAAAGTCATTGTAATAATCGTAATCCGAAAGAACCCGCGTTTTATTTGGTACGAATTGTATCGGGAAATAAAACAACGTCTACACGGGATTAAGCAAAATCCAAGAACGTAACAATATGAATATGACATATTATGTTTTTAAAAATGTCCCAACAGGAAAATTGGGTACGCATACAATTCGAAATTGTTCTTTATAAAAAATGTCCTCCCGTATACAATTTTTCTTCATGGATTAACTCGCAATTTCTAGCAATGACTCAATTAGAGGAAAGATATGGAAACGATAGAAATATAAATTTGATAGATCTTCATTTTGAGGATTCCAAAATATTTTATTTTGAAATAAATAACATTTTTGATAAATTATGTTTTGTTCACATTTTTTGGTTAAATGGCATTGGCACTATTATTACAACAACAAATTTCCATGTGGTTGTTGTATCGTTTGTTGTACAACAACACTTTTTGCCATGGTACAATAATAAGAGGTAGAATAATGGTAACTCCTGATTACAAATTTTTCTTTTGTGTGCTACTGTTCTGTCAAAATAATAACTCAATTTTTATATGCGAATGTAATGTTTTGAAAAGGACAAAAACATAAAATATTTTAAAATTCAGATTTAACTTAGGGCTGCTACAACAACAACGGTTAATTAATTTCGACAAGTAAGCCTAACTCTTGTTATTGTACCATGCTTGCTGTTACCTTATACCATGATAAAATATAAATGATCGACGGAGAATTTTCGAAAAAATTCATATTGTATTTGAAGTTAACGAGCCTGTTTTAGAAGTTGAATATAACATGGTTCAATAACAAGAAATAGGTTTATAATATTTGTTGATTACAATATTTTCCTGTGGCGCCCCTTTTCTGTCCAATAAAATCAATTAATATATGGTCTGTTCCAAGGTGTATTTAATAAGGTGTATGCATCAGATACAACAACAAATATTTTACAAAAACAACATTGTTGTTATAGAAATTAAATTGTCATGCTGACAATAGGTTTTTGACAAAAATAAACAAAAACAATTATTAATTTATTTTTGCCAAGGATATTTTGTGGAATAATCAATGAATTTGTGTATTCTTGGGTTATTGGTGGTTTTAGGTCAGTGAAAAATATAGTTTACGACCTGGTCGCGATTAATTTAAGTTTCCTACATGCAGCCCATGGCTCCTTGTGATCTTGCTATATTGTGAATTACAATCCATTTTTTCTATGGAGTGGCTTCAAATCTTGCCTTCTTAAAGAAAATTGAAGGGACATAAATCCCTGGCCAAAGACTAAATCATGGAAATCGTGTTGACCGTATAAAATGTTTCCATAGGCGTATTTAACCCCCGCCAGACAGATTTCCACATATAACATAAAAGATGTGTATCAATCGGCGAACGTTGTTATACCTGATTTAAGATTAGGTTATTTTTTCCGCCCGCCTATATGAATGTAGTTTTCTTGAATTTTTATTATTAAAAAGCATACATTTAAAGACCATTTTTGAAATCGAAATGTTGTTGAAAATGTTTTTGACAATTTGCTTTACCAACAATAAAGAAAAAAGTTTGAAACCATATGATTGTCACTTACACCTTATTAAATACACCTTGGTCTGTTCCAGAGTACAAAATAATTTGAAAACTCGAGAAATTTAGCCAAGTAAAAATGGTAAGCTGGCTGTTATGTTGATTTTGAAGTATTGTCATCTAATTTTGGCATATTTACTAGATTTTCGTTCCCGAACTTTTGAAATTATTTTGAACTCTGAGAGCGATTTTGAAATGTTTCCTTTTTACTAGCTTTTGGTCTGTTCCCGTATTGCAAGAATCTATTAATTTTTACTACGATAACGAATTTTCCTTTATGATATCGGAGAAAATAGTAAAATTTAGTAGATTCTTGCTGTACGGAACAGACCATTTAATATTAAAAAAGTACTGGGACAGACCATATATGTTTATTTCTTGAAAAATACAAAAAAAATATATATGTATATATTCAAATTCAGTTGTAATTAAAATTTAAAATTACAGCATTTGAAAGTAAAATTATTTAGTGTTATGGAAAGAAATATTATTACAATTATGGTACAATTACTTAAGTTAGTCCATAGCAACTCATAAATTAAAAATTTTTTCATATTATGTCTTGTTATTCCAATGTCGTATACAAATAGTGTGATAATGTATGTAATGTTTTGAAAAATATAAAAAATATGTTCTAAAATCCATTTTTTGAGATGAATTGTACAACTTTGGGAAGAAGAAATTTATGATTTGTTAATGATTCAATATCTAAATCATTCTTTAGCATATACTTTGTAAAGGATCAAACATTTCATAATATTCTCTTCTGGATTTTTGGAAGAAATCACATTTTTCTATTAATTTTTTTCATTTAATCGTTATTACTAAAACTTTAAAATACTTAGTACGAACTAAAAATCAAATAATATGCGCGATTGCACCACATAATCACCAATTTAGGAAAAAAATAGAAATTTCTTCAGAAAACACAAGTGCAGGTAATGTGGTATACCTTGAGTCTGCATGAAAAAAGCCAGCAGTAGGCAAAATCTCATTACTATTTGAAACATTTGTACTCTACGAGAGTATACCATGAATCACAAGGATGAAAAACAAAGGCTATGAGTTTTAACAACTTCTGCATACAAAAATTAAATATTGCCATGTGTAGACATTATTATGTAATAAAAATTAAAGTTCCACTTAACGTATCCGTTAAAAATCTTAACAGACAAATCTCGAGCTAATTCGCATTCATTAAAAACAATAAATTATATAACATATAAATTGGAAGTGAAAATTATACTATACCACATTAACATCATGTGGTATACCACATTACCTACACTTTTTTTAAAATCACTTTTAATGGAATTTTAAATATTTTCTCAAATATCTCTTAAATAGTTAGAATAATATTATTTTCAAATTGATACATGGAAAGACATCACATGTAGCACCTTAAGTGTAAAATTTCAATTTAATCGGATAATAAATAACAATTTGGCAATCTAAAAACAAATATACCACATTTGCTTCACCTCCTATAGTTTGAGAAAAAATGTCACATTAGCACAACCATTAATTGCGTATCCTTTTTATATTTGACAGAAGAAGCCACTATCTACAGAGTTGTTTTTTTATCATTCACCTCATTCCCTCCTGTCTTGCAGTGAGTTTAAATTGTCAATTATATAAACCTTCTATAACAATTTTACACAATGGCACGATGAGCAATCATTTCACAGTGAATATCACAACAGAAAAATCTTTCCGACCGTTCATTTACAATGACTATTTGGAATATATAAAATGTGGAGAAATACTATTGTCCCCGTCATTGGACTACAAAGACCAGTACATATTGAAATGTATAGAATGTGAGGATTGTTATACAGAAATGGACATGTTGATAGAGCATTGTTTGGGCCACTATCAACAAAACATTGCAGAGCTCGATGAGAAGTCCTCGGTCTCGGCACTAATAGATGACATGTTTGTTGGCGAGGAGAACAATGGTGAGGAGGTGGAGGAAAAAGTGACTGTAAAATATGAAATTTTATCCGAAATGGAACTAGATGAAATGGTAAGTGGAACGAACGATTCTATGGTAAATATATCATTACGATGGATACCATGAATAACTATGTATTTCTAGGATACCATATCAGTAATTGATACTGCAGAGGAATATCTCGATGAGAAAATTGAAGCTCTTAATAGTTCCAAAGAAGAACCAGATGATGAGGAAGGAATGGAAAAGGAAATTGATGAAAATCAAGCCGACGAAGAAGAATGTATGCTCGAATTGGACCAGTCTGAAGATGAAGTAGGTATCATATAATCAGATTGTTTTACTATAATTTTTGAAATGTTCTTTTTTTTCTCAGGATAACGACGGTGAAGATAGCAAAACATCAATGTTTGTTCGTAATTTCATGAGTATTAAATTGAATGTAACCACAATAATAGCTGCCTATAAGAAACAACCATATTTGTGGAACAGTAACAATCCACCCGAAGTACGGGCCAAAGAACGTCCGAAATGTTTACAGAAAATTGCCGATGAAATTAAGGATAGAATTAATGTACAGGTAACAAGTAAGGAAGTTGCCGCTATAATAGCTCGTCTAAGACACGATTACAGAGAACGTTTAAAACGGGCAAATGAATTTGGCGCCGAAAATAACAAAATCAAAAATACACGTTCCTGGTTCTACGAACAAATGGACTTTTTACAACCTTACATAGAAAATTGTTCTATTTTTAATTTGGATTCGAGTCAACCGCCATTGGAAATTGAACAAATTATACACATTTTTGGAATATACAAACGTCTGCCGGTTCTTTGGAATAGCGAATTAATTGAAAACGTTTGTACCAACAAGCGTTCAGAAGCCTTGTCACAAATGCAGAAATTGATCGACAACGAAATGGGCATTAAAGTGAATATCAATAACATTCGAAGATATTTACACACCATTCATGCGTTCTTCACCAAAGAGAAACGTAACAGTACAAACAGTTTCCGCACCACAAAAGAAAGATTCGATTTGTACAAGCATCTGGTATTTCTCACAGATCATGTGGGCCCATTTAAATGCACAGATTGTAATCGTTCATTTCTGAGTCCACTCAATTGGAAGGTGCATGTGGCGGAACATGATGGCACAATACCTTTAACATGTTCGTTGTGTAAAAAAGAATACAAAACAACGGATGCCTATATGGCGCATGCCAGAAGACATATGAACGATCTCTCCCGGCCAGCCGACCTGGAAATTCACTCACGTTGTCACACGGGATCCAAACCATATTGTTGTGAAATTTGTGGAGCCTCATATCGACACAGCCAAGCGTTTAAAACACACAAAAGACGACATCAGAAACAATATTTGCATCATTGTCCAGTGTGTTCGAAGGGGTTCTACAAGAAGGATCAGCTGAATAATCATCTACGAACACATACCGACATACGAGACATCAAATGTGATGTATGTGGTAAAGGTTTCAAAACAAAGAAAACAATGTTGCAGCACAAATTAACACACGAAGAAGGACGTAATCATATGTGCCCATATTGTGACAAAACATTTAAGAATAAACTCGGTTTGGCTCAGCATGTTAAAATTCATCGCAAAAATGAAATGATTGAATTGGAAATTAATTCATCATAAACATTTTAGATGGAATAAGTATTCCCTATTGGTTAGTGTACATATTATGTTTAAGCTGTATAATAAATTTGTTTTGACTAATAATAGCTGATTTTTAACAAAAAGCAAACATGTTTTTGTCATTTGTCTGGTGAGTAATCAGATTGTTATACTACTTCGGGTTACGTCTTTTCCACGTATTGTTAAAATATCTCCACTCCTATGAGCGGAGATTAAAATTAGTTTTGAAAAAAACCATGGCTCTGATTGGAGATTAAAA
>NW_026883036.1:0-46544 GCF_032173495.1 Musca vetustissima
CTCCCTAATTTTCAGTATTTTGGAGGTTTTGATCGTATTTTTCCGCCAAATCTCTCCACAAAAAATTATGAATATAGGTCCAATATAAGGGTTCCGATTTATGCATGTCCGTCCGTTTGTCCGTCTGTTCATGTTAAATTGTAAACAAAGTACAGGTCGCATTTATGATCGGAATTGTATGCAATTTGGCACAGGTCACTTATTCATCCGATTTAAGGTAAATGGTGTATTAAAGTCCCAAATATCTTTCGATTTGCACGAAATTTGGCATAGCGTACTGAAGTAAGTCTAGAATGATGTGTGTTAAATTTCGTGAAAATCTGTTCAGATTTAGATATAGCTCCCATGTATATTTTCATCCGATTTTAAGTAAATAGTGCACCAAAGTCCCTATATATCCTTCGATTTGCACCAAATTTTGTATAGCGTACTGAAGAGAGTCCGGAACGATGTGTGTTAAATTTCGTGAAAATCTGTTTTGAACACTTTGACTCCGTCCATTAATATATTTTCGTCTGATTTAATGTAAATTGTGCACTAAAGACTGAAAATGCACAATGTACTGAAGTTACTATAACCTTTCCTGTATCAAGTTTTCTTGAAATCGGTTCAGATTTACATACATCCAGGGACCGAAAATAACAGTTATTTTTTAAAATGCGAACAAAAAAATCTTCATGTTAGAGACATGGGACACTAATAGTGTCATATACCAATAGATTCGTACTGAGGAGCCCATTGAGGATATTGAGTGATCTTGAGAAAACACTCTCAGTTCCCATGTTAAGGATTATTTTTTAACGGAAAAAATAAACGTTGATTTTTAACTGTTAAAAATGATTTTTATTTTTTCCGTCAAAAATAAAAGTCTTTTTGCGATTTTTATTTTTTCCGTCAAAAATAAAAGTCTTTTTGGGACTTTTATTTTTTCCGTCAAAAATAAAAGTCTTTTTGGGATTTTTATTTTTTCCGTCAGAAAATAAAAGTCCTTTTGGGATTTTTATTTTTTCCGTCAGGAAATAAAACTCTTTTTATGTAAAGAAGTTTATACAACTTGTAATCAGTTATAAAATTACAATTTATAAATCTCTGTCCTTATTACAATAAGTGTACACATAAGTAATCAAGATCAAAGGTAAAAAATATTTGTTATACATTTTTAAAAAATAGTCTAGTGTACCAAATCATGAATATAAATTAAAGAATCATTCCCCTGACTATTAGGTCAAAGGTTATATAACTGGTACCAAACTCTATATGTTTATTTACGTAAAAAGACTTTTATTTTCTGACGGAAAAAATAAAAATCACAAAAAGTCTTTTATTTTTGACGGAAAAAATAAAAGTCCCAAAAAGACTGTTATTTTTGACGGAAAAAATAAAAGTTCCAAAAAGACTTTTATTTTTGACGGAAAAAATAAAAATCTCAAAAAGACTTTTATTTTTGACGGAAAAAATAAAAATAATTTTTAACAGTTAAAAATCAACGTTTATTTTTTCCGTTAAAAAATAATTAATTAAAGTGGATTTTTTTATTTAGGTCACATAATAACAGTTATTTTTTACCTGATTTGATATAAGTTATAACCGTTACGGTCCCTGCATACATCAGATTTACATATTACATATTTTAAGTAAATGATGCACTTAAGACCCAAAGCTAGGCCGATTGACACAACGTACTGAAATTTATATCTGGCAAGTCTATTTACAAAATTAGGATAAGTTCCTTCGAATATACCCAATGTGGTGAAGGGTATCATATAGTCGGCCCAGTCCGACTATACTACTTTCCTTACTGGTTTATATTAAAATAGTTATCTGATTTGTTCCGCGTTTTGAGTTTGGTTCTAATACTCTGTTGTAATCCTTTCACCTGCGGAGGATAGCGAGATAAAAAAATTGGAACGTAAAGTTCGATAATGAACTATAGCCGCATTTAGACCTGAACCCTGTGTGGAGGTTCCGGAAGGAGTGGACCGATATTCCCCATCTTCGAATTTGAACTAAGTTTGAAAGAAATAATAAGATGGTATCATGAAATTTTTCAATAACGATCTATTATATGATTCCTTTATTTTTAAAGTGGCTTAAGTCCATTATATTGAGATACCAGTTCTCAAGGCTTTATAAAACTGTTAACAGTTGTTTTGGAGTTGTTGTTTCCAATTTAAGCATTGTTTTCTTTTTGTTTTTCACAATTTGTCTGATTTTCAATTGCGAAGACATTACGCTGTAATTTCAATATCCAGCAACGCCATGCTGCAGAACCCTCAAATGGAAATTATGCTTCCCTGTTCTTCCATTATAATCAACTGCCACCAAGCAACATCAGCCAGCGTTATCTCCAAACTATGAGAACATTGCAAGTATTTGCTTTGTATTTGGTAATTCCTTTTTTCTGTTTTGGGGATTTGTATTTTGTTCGTCTTTGCAACAGATATTTCTACTTCACCAATACAGAAGTTTCAAGGAGTTTGGCCATTTGTTTAACAGAGTTCACGCCAATTTACACATAGCTCGAAGAACAGCTGCAACGACAGTTCGGTGTACGTTCAATACTGTTGAAAAGCCAGTTATAGTTTACCAAGCCCCATTGCAGACAAACAAGCTATTCGAATGATCGAATTCACCGCACTTCAAAACAACAACAAAAATAGTAATCATGGATACAGTCCGGTTTATTGGTGGCAACAGTGGTTAGAAATTTGGATTTTTGGAATATTAAAATCATGCATTCAGTGGATATATGAACTAATTCTTTTGGCAGAAGACCTTTAGGGTCTTTTATACACAGAAGACATTCAAGGTATTTTATGGACGTAGGATTTTTAGGTATTTTGGAAGACAATTAAGGTCTGCATTTGTCCCCAACAACTATGGGAAATACTATTCAAAAATTTAGAAAATTATAAATAGTAGTATAGTGCGTATAAGTGCTGTCGTAACTTATACGTCAAAATTAACAAAAAGTAGTAAATCTATATATAAACCAGTAAGGAAAGTAGTAAAGTCGGACTGGACCTACATATGTATATTTACAGATGTCGTCTTTTCGAAGGATCATTGATATGAAATTTAACGAACTTAAAAATGCGAACTTTATCTATAAGGAAACCAACTAACATCAATCCTTACACATGCCATTGTGCAATCTATTACATACTTTATAAATAGACTAGCATAGGCCCGCTACGTTGTTAGCGAATCTTTTTATAGTTAAAATAAATAAACATAAATTTAGCTACACAATATACTTTTGGATTAAGTATAAATTTGAAACATTTTAATTATAGGTTTTACTTCTTCAATTTTTTAAAATGAATCTCAGATTTTACTTCGCGATTCTTTCCAACAGAAACGTTGATGCTTTTATTATACTAAATCGAGTACAACATACTTATTTTCATATTTTCTAAAAGCGTACTATGTTCTCGATCCTCCCGTTGGACCAATGCAAATATTACCATAATACGTTTTTTTAACTTTTTTGTTACTTTCGGTAATTTAATACTAATGCTAAAATATGTAGTACGTTTTAGAACTTGTGTACCCTTATAGTACGAATTTGTATTTTGCACAGCGCATCCTTTAGTATGAAGAGACCTGCCTTTATAGGGAATATTTCCATTAAAATAGCAGAAATGTAGTATTTCTGGAGCGTTACGTGTTAAAAATCCTCAATGGAAAAAATTGTCGATATTTGTACATAAAGATCCAGCCCATTATTCATTACATATATACATATGGGATTGGAAACTTCAGTAATTTTTAGTAAAAATGTTCGAAAAATGTTTCCATAAAACATTTTAAATTGCCAAATACTAAAATGCGGATATCTGTCTCTACCTTTTCCTATTTAGTACTTTTTGCTACGAATTTTAAAAAATACCTTTTTAATTTGTTATAGCAAATATACGACCATGTGACATGCTCCGAGAGTCTTTGAATTCCTATACTTTTTAAATTCACATGTTGTGCAAAATGATGTGCTCAATTTCGAGCGAAAGTGCGGCTCGATAGCATAGCTGTGTTCAATATGTTACGAAATGTGTTCAATAAAAAAACAAAATTAAGAAGAAATATGCCTGCTGGCTTATTAATTGCCCTGGTTTCTACCAGAAAAAGTCTAATGATACTGGAAAGACAAAGTGTGTGCAAGCTGTGGACAGCTGCAGAGCAGGATCCCGCCATGATGCATTTATTTGAATATGAGTGCCGCTTGGCAGCATTATCAAAAGAGGAAATGGTATGCAAAATAGTTGGCTTCTAAGAGACAGTGGTTACGCTTTAGAAACATTTTTGATGACGGATCCTGTCAACATCGATATAATAAAGTGCACACATCTGCAAGAAACAATATTAAAAGGACTATTGGAAATCTTAAAAGTAGATTTTTTATAGATTCTATTTTTATTTTGATCATATGGTGGTTGAGTTGCCAGATTGATCTCAAAAATGTTACGCGCTGTCTGTGATAAAAGGAGCCCTTTTTTATTTTCTTTAATTTTACTATAAAAAATAATGTAAATACTGTATTTTTTAAATAAATATTGTAAAAACACGTTAAATATTACTTCAGCGTTCTTTTTCAACTTGTACGTACTCAGAAAAACATGTACGATTTCATTTCGTTTTCAATCCACAAGGCTATATGAGTTATTCCCAATATTTTTTTGGGAATTCGGAATGGAGCACACCAAATTTGGGAAAATGTTTCACATTAGAGCAAACTCGAAATGCAGCACATGGGCGATACATACAAAATTTCAAGACTCCACCACAATATTTAGTACAAATGTCAAGCAGAATTGGGAAAATCATTGTTTTCATAGAAAAAAACCTTGTACCCAAATTCTATATCCACCCGTACCGCCGTTTACAATGTGTTGTACTTTTTAGTACATCTTAGAATTTATTTCTGCAAATTATTTATTTATAAATGTTTTTGTCATAGTTCCAGATAATTATTTAATGACAGGTTCCTATCTTTATCCGTTCTGCCGTACACAATATTTAGTACTTGTATTCCGTTCGTATTCTATTTGTTTATAATATACCAAACTATGTTAGTGCCATTTAGAATGAATTTCCAATAAACCAAACTTCTTATTTGTACTATCGCTCAATTTGTAATAGTTAAGCTGCATACTAAATTTCAGATTTCAATCTGTAACTTTTCCATTTTAATTCAATATTTTGTACCATTTTAGTACTAATTTCAAAAATATATTACTGTATAGCATAGTAGCAATATCTATGTATCGCGTTTCAGCTTTATAACTATATAGCATTATGCATAGCAATCTTTTTGCAATAGAGTAAGCAACGTACTAAATTTCATATTTCTATCAGTTTCATTGTATTTTATTATTTAGTACTTTTTGCATCACTTTAGTACTAATTTCAAAAAAGTGTTATGTATAGTATTCTATTTGTAATAACTTAAGGTCCGACCTGTTCCACCGTAGTATAATATTTAGTACTTTTTAGTATCTTTAGTACTAATTTCCAAAATTTTCCATCATTCCATCATTATATTTGTAATAGCTTAAGTTACATACCAAATTTCAGATATTTATCCCAACCTGTTCTATCGTAGTATAATATTTAGTACTTTTAAGTACCTTTAGTACTAATTTCCAAAATGTGTTCACCCATTATGATTCGCTTGTCATTGACAAAGCTGCATGCCAAATTTCAGAGTTCTACTTCAAACCGTTCCGGCGTAATACAATTTTAGTACTTTTTAGAACATTTTAGTACTAATATTAAAAAAATAGTTTTGCATATAATTCTATTTATAATAGCTTAAGCTACATACCATATTTCAGATATTTATCTCTACCGATTCCATTCAAATATAATATTTAGTACTTTTTAGTACCTCTTAGTATTAAATTCCAAATTTTTTTCACACTTTCCACTTCGCTCGTCCTAGACAAAGCTACGTGCCAAATTTCAAAGTTCTACATCTAACCGTTACCGCGTAATACAGTTTTTAGTACTTTTTAGTACCTTTTAGTACGAATTTCCAAAAACCCCGCCTTATCACACGCCTCCCCACCAAACCCAACCTACATGCCAAATTTCAAGTTTCCAGCTTTAGCCGTTTCGTCTGGGCGTTGATGATCAGTCAGTCACTTATAACGCAACTCTTTTATATATATACTAGCATATACCCGCTACTTCGTCAGCGAATGTGGGAAGTATTTAAAACCCAATACCAACCAATATTAACACTTTTAAAACCGTTTAGTACCAATGTTCTCTTATAGTACTCAACCCTACACACAAATCCAATTTGTTTCAAATTTAGTGCCATTTAATACACATAGGTACAAATTTGCATTACTACCTACATCATGCAATCCAATGAAAATCTTATTACTCAATTTCAAGATTTCAGCTCTATCGGTTAACTTTTAATCCAAACTGTGCCAAATCTAGTGCCATTTAGTACACATTAGTAGACATTTCCAAAACTTCCTACATACCCCATTCGAACCCCCCAACAGTGATCCTAACCACCATTTGGTACCATTTAGTAAACATTATTACGAATGTCAAAAACTTTCTACATAGCCCAATACTACACTCCGACAGTGATCCTAACTTCAAATTTCATGATTCTAGCTCTATCGGTTTACTCAAATCCACATTTGGTACTACTTTGAAACTGTAACCCAAACTGTAACCCTAACTCCAAATTTCAAGATTCCAGCTGTATTGGTGCACCAAAAATTTAAATTGTACAAAATTTAGTACACATTTGTACGAATTTTTAAAACTTCCTACATACCCCAATCCTACACCCCCACAATGATCCTAAATCCAAGTTTCAAGATACGAATTCTATCGGTTCGCCCACAATTCAAACTGTACAACATTTAGTACAAAGTAATACAAAATTTCAACACTTCCTACATACCCCGGTCCTACACCCCCACAGTGATGCTAAATCCATGTTTTTGGATTCAAACTCTATCAGTTCACTCACAATTCAAATTGTACCAAATTTAGTACACAGTAGTACTAATTCCCAAACTTCTTGCATACCCCAATCCTACCCCCCACACTGATCCTAAATCCAAGTTTCAGGATTCCAAATCTATCGGTTCACCCACTATTTAAATTGTACCAAATTTAGTACACATTAGTACAAATTTTTAAAGCTTCCTACATATCTCAATCTTAAACCTCAACAATGATCCTGACTCCAAATTTCATGATTCTAGCTCAATTGGTTCACCTAAAATTCAAATTGTACCAAATTTAGTACCATTTAGTACGAATTTCAAAAACTTCCAACTTAACCCAAACCAACACCCCCACAGTGCTCTAAAATCTAAATTTTAGGATTCCAACTCTATCGGTTCACCCACAATTCAAATTGTACCAAATTTAGTACACAGTGGTACGAATTTCCACAACTTCCTACTTAACTCAAACCAACACCCCCACAGTGATCCTAAATCCAAGTTTCAGGATTCCAATTCCATCGGTTCACCCACAATTCAAATTGTACCAAATTTAGTACACATTAGTACAAATTTTTAAAACTCCCTACATATCCCAATCTTAAACCTCAAAAATGATCCTGACTCCAAATTTCATGATTCTAGCTCAATTGGTTCACCTAAAATTCAAATTGTACCAAATTTTGTACCATTTAGTACGAATTTAAAAACTTCCAACTTAACCCAAACCAACACCCCCACAGTGATCCAAAATCTAAATTTCAGGATTGCAACTCTATCGGTTCACCCACAATTCAAATTGTACCAAATTTAGTACACAGTGGTACGAATTTCCAAAACTTCCTACTTAACTCAAACCAACACCCCCACAGTGATCCTAAATCCAAGTTTCAGGATTCCAATTCCATCGGTTCACCCAAAAATTAAATTGTACCAAATTTAGTACACATTAGTACAAATTTTTAGAACTCCCGACATATCTCAATCTTACACCTCAACAATGATCCTGTCTCCAAATTTCATGATTCTAGCTCAATTGGTTCAACTAAAATTCAAATTGCACCAAATTTAGTACCATTTAGTACGAATTTCAAAAACTTCCAACTTAACCCAAACCAACACACCCACAGTGATCCAAAATCTAAATTTCAGGATTCCAACTCTATCGGTTCACCCACAATTCAAATTGTACCAAATTTAGTACACAGTGGTACGAATTTCCAAAACTTCCTACTTAACTCAAACCAACACCCCCACAGTGATCCTAAATCCATGTTTCAGGATTCCAATTCCATCGGTTCACCCAAAAATTAAATTGTACCAAATTTAGTACACATTAGTACAAATTTTTAGAACTCCCGACATATCTCAATCTTACACGTCAACAATGATCCTGTCTCCAAATTTCATGTTTCTAGCTCAATTGGTTCAACTAAAATTCAAATTGCACCAAATTTAGTACCATTTAGTACCCATAAGTAATAATGTCTTAAACTGAGTCCTGACCCCAATCCTACACCCCTAAAATGATCCTAATTCCAAATTTCATTGTTTCAGCTCTATCGGTTCACCCAAATCCAAATTGTACCAATTATAGTACGATTTAGTACTTTTCGTACACATAAGTAACAAATTTCCAAAACTACGTACATATCACAATCCTATACTCCGACGGTAATGTTACTTTAAATTTTCAGGATTCTAGCTCCATTTGTACCTCCAAATCAAATTTGTACCAAATATAGTACCATATAGTACTTTTCGTACACATAAGTACACGGTTTCAAAACCATCTCCTTATATCGACCCTACTTCCCAACCCTAATTCGCATTCCAAATTTCAAGTTTTTAGCTCTATCCGTTCTCATGCTACAGAATTGTACCAAATTTAGTACATTTTCGTAC
This sequence comes from Musca vetustissima, assembly GCF_032173495.1. NCBI lineage: Eukaryota > Metazoa > Arthropoda > Insecta > Diptera > Muscidae > Musca > Musca vetustissima. Next base: position 8,886 of record NW_026883036.1, read on the forward strand.
ATTTCGGATAGTTGTAGTTCGAATTTCCAAAAACCCTTTGGTACATCTATCCTACACTCCATCAGTGACCCTCAATCCAAATTTCAGAGTTCTAGCTCTACTGGTTCGCCAAATACAAATGATATCATATTTAGTACTTTTTAGTACTTTTCGTACCCTTCTAGTACGAATTTCCAAAAACCCAGCCTTATCTGTCACATTTGGACCAAGAGTGACCCTCACCCAAAATTTCAAGATTCTAGCTCAGCCGTTTCAAATAAGTGACCTGTGCCAAATTTCATCCAAATCGGATCATAAATGCGACCTGTACTTTGTTTACAATTTAACATCTACAGTCAGACGGACGGACGGACAACATAAATCGGCTCAGAAAGTGATTCTATGCATATTCTCAAAGGGTATTATGCACAAAGACATAATACCCTGTACCACAGTGTGGTGAAGGGTATAAAAATGTGGCAATAAAAATGTATACTTACGCATCAATTGAGAACGGCTGCACCGATTTGACTCAAAATTTCTCCGCGAAAATCCGCGAAAATCTTGCCAAAAATTATTTTAAAGAAACGGCTGGACCGCATTGACTTAAATTTTCTGTTAGTAGTCTTTAATAGAGGTTGAAAGTTTTTAATGAAAAATCATTTTGAGAAAAATCCGCGAAAATGTTGCAAAATATATTTTGAAAGATATTAGCATTTCCACATATTTTATATCAAACCTACATGGTTTCATCTCTTCGTGAAGAAATTTGATGATATGTATAGGTTGTGAAATTTTTCTCAAATAAAACACAGTAAGACACGGTAATGTAAAGATTATGCGGTTCCATTATTTGGAGCCTATACTAAAAACTATATCGGCAATTATGAGGGAAGTTCCTTGCCCTATGGAGAATAGCGAATTAAAAACAATTAAATTGATAGTTTGTTACTACTTTCCAAGTACTTTAGGATAAGAATGCTTAAAAGAGCACAATAATGGAACAAATTGTTTTGAACTTATTAATACAACACATATCCTATGTGATATCTGGCCCACTGGCCGAAACTTGATCGTGTCCTTAATAGGAAACAATACCAAGAATATTTTTGAGAACATTGACAATACATAGACATATGTTTTCATGTTTTAGTAAAAACCAAAACTTCTATCAAAGTATTCAATGCAGTTCAATGATGTTAGTAATTCGCTATATACGATTACAAATATGGGAAATTGGAATACTAGAACGTTTTGTTAGTTACATCGTTTATAACTCAAGAACACCTACACCGATTTTGATGATTCAAAGGACTTATATTTTCTATAGAACCCAAGCTATTGGACATGAAATCTCATTTTTATATTTGTTAAAAAGTGTATTAATTTTTTGACAATATTTCTGTTTTTGGCCGACACCTTGAAATTTGGGTGTGGACCTATGTTAAATTAAACAACAACTTATTCAAATGTTAAATTAAAATCAAGTCGTTAAAAATGTGAGGATATAACAAATCCGATTACAACATTTAACGATATAGATTTAAGATATAAACAGGCATTTACAATTAAAATAAGTTATACGGCGTCAACGGTGGCCAAACTCTTCCCCCATAACTGTCAAAAACTATTTATAGAATATATAGCAAACATTTATAAATCTATAACGGCAATCTGAAAACTAAATTACAATTTGTTTAAAAATGAAATATATAAAATATAAAAATCAAAAGGACAGTTGGACATGAACAAAATGATATTGTAATTAAGAATCCTTTAAGAAGGGACAAATAAGATAATCTAAAAACGTTGAAGCAGTAGCAAAACATGATCTTCTATAAAAAATACTTTTTACTGACATAAACATAGTGGAAAATGTTTTTTATTAAGCTTATATTAATGCAATATTCATAAGGCAAAACAATGTTTGCCGGGTCAGCTAGTGGTTTATAATGTTTGGAATTAAAAATAAATTTAGACAAATATCAAATCCGATATTGAATTCTAAAAAAATTATGTATTTCGAGGAAAGGATTACAACGAAATCTATTTCATAATGTACATACTTGGAGCCCTTCAGACAAGTTCAATCGATTTAGTCGCATTCCATAATTGAGTCTAATTCCTTAACTGAGATTTTTTTAATAATAAAGTCTTATGGTGGCTCACTAGATTTGTCGTTACGTATACGCCACGGTCATTGTAAATTGTGAGTATTTTCAATATATTGATGGGTTAATATGAGTTTTTTAAACCATTAGGCAATTAAAACCAGTGAGCGGAGCAGTATAGTCGGACGGGCCGACCATATGATACCCTACACAACTTCGACGAAAATCTAACTTTCTATTGTTCTGTATTCAGAGCTTGGGCAATATTTCGCGATATTTGCACCCTCTAGATTCCAGATTCTCTTTACCGTGTGTTATGTTGTGATGTTGAGCTTTCAATTGTGGCCTGTAGATCGACTTGAAAAAAAAAAACAAAAAAATTAAGTTTTCGGTCCACTTCATTCCAATATTATTATCTGATCATCACCGAAAATTATAGGCATTGTCCTTTACCATAACTAGAACCTCATGGAACAATTCAAAGCGCTATATTTTCGCCCTCTAGTGGGGTAATGGGTTACTAAATAATATCTGAATATGTAAGCACCCGTAAATGATTAAGTGTAACTCCCGTATCCGAGTACATACGACAACATAATTGGTATCCATTTAAAGGTGAACAACTCCTTTTGGATATACTATCAACTTCTCGGCTCTATGTCCTTCAGGAGTAAATATATACGCTATAGAATACAAATTTTGTCATTTTTCACACAAAAGTCAGGGTCCATTTGACCCGCTAAATATTGACCGATCTTTATCAAAATAGGCATGCTTATTCTTTGGCCCAATCCCCATTTCCATGTAAAAATTCAGATTTAGATATAGCTCCCATATATATTTCCGTCCGATTTAAGGTAAATGGGGCACCAAAGTCCCTATATATCTTTCGATTTGCACGAAATTTGGCACAGAGTATTGAATTACGTCCAAAATTATGTGTGCAACGTTTCAAGAAAATTGGATCAGATTTAGATATAGCTCCCATATATAGTTTCGTCCGATTTAATGTAAATGTTGCATCAAAGTCCCTATATATCCTTCGATTTCCATGAATTTTTGCATAGCGTACTGAATTGAGTCTAGAATGATGTGTGTGAAATTTCTTGAAAATCGGTTCAGATTTAGATGTAGCTCCCGTATATATGTTCGCCCGATATAATGTAAATGGTGAACCAAAGTGTCTATATATCTTTCGATTTGCACGAAATTTGGCACAGCGTAATGAATTAGGTCTAGAATGATGTGTATTAAGTTTCCTTAAAATCGGTTCAGATTTAGATATAGCTCCCATATATATTCTCGTCCGATTTAAAGTAAATGGTCCACCAAAGTCCCTATGTATCTTCCGATTTGCACGAAATTTGGCACATCGTAATGAATTTGGTCGAGAATGATGTGCGTTAAGTTTCCTGAAAATCGGACCAGATTTAGATATTGCTCCCATATACAGTTTCGTCCGATTTCTTGTAAATGGTGCACCAAAGTCCCTATATATCCTTCGATTTGCGCGAAATTTGGCATAACATACTGAATTGAGCCTAGAGTGATGTCTGCCATGTTTCGAGAAAATTGGTCCAGTTTTAGATATAGCTCCCATATATAGTTTCGTCCGATTTCTTGTAAATGGTGCACCAAAGTCCCCATATATCTATCGATTTGCACGAAATCAATATATGGCTGATAGGAAACGTACTGAAATTAGTAATACTTAACCTGTGACAAGTTTCGTTGAAATCGGTTCATATTTGGATATAGCTTACATATATATTTTCGCCCGATTTTAAGTAAATGGAGCATCAACATCCTTATGTTAATCAGATTGACATCAAATTTTGCACAACGTACAAAATTGAGCATCAAATTACGTAGTTGCGTTTTCTAGAATTACAGACATAGACCAGAGGATGACCTATTGATATTTGTTTGAAGTCGATTTACCCAATAAGAAACCATTGTACCTAATCTCAGCATGTTCGGTTTAAAATCGAGCCAAAAACTCCCAAAATACCGTAAATATGGAAGTACTGTTATATGGGCCTACCAGAAAAAGATGACCGATATTTATATTTTTTTTTGTGGATACATTTGGTACCCAAAAATAACCCAATGTACCAAATATCATCGAAATCGGTAGAAAAACACGCTCAAGAACCCAAAATATCGAAAATTGAGCAGTACTATGCATAAACATGGACCGATATAGCCCATCTTCGAACTTAACCTGCCTGTAGACAAAATTTTGCACAACGTACAAAAAAAAAAAAAGCATAGAATTACGTAGTTGCGTTTTATAAAGGTACAGACATAGTCCAACGGATGACCTGTTGATATTTATTTGAAGTCGGATTACATACTTTTGTCCCAATGTAACAAACGAATGACATGTTTATGGATAGATCCAGGTAAATTCACATTTCCAATTTCATGTTAATTTGGCCCAAGGACGAACCCTATTGAAATTGGGAAAAATCGGTTCAAATTTAGATATAGCTCCCATATATATTTCCGTCCGATTTAAGGTAAATGGGGCACCAAAGTCCCTATATATCTTTTGAAATTTGGCACAGAGTATTGAATTACGTCCAAAATTATGTTTGCAAAGTTTCAAGAAAATCGGTTCAGATTTAGATATAGCTCCCATATTTGGCACAGAGTATTGAACTACTTCCAAAATGATGTGTGCGAAGTTTCAAGAAAATCGGTTCAGATTTAGATATAGCTCCCATATATAGTTTCGTTCGATTTAATGTAAATGGTGCACCAAAGTCCCTATATATCATTCGATTTGCACGAAATTTGGCACAGCGTAATGAATTAGGTCGAGAATGATGTGTGTTAAGTTTCCTGAAAATCGGTTCAGATTAAGATATAGCTCCAATATATAGTTTCATCCGATTTAAGGTAAATGGTGCTCCAAAGTCCCAATATATCATTCCATTTGCACGAAATTTGACATAGAGTACTTAATTAGGTCCAGAATGATGTATGCGATGTTTCGAGAAAATTGGTTGAGATTTAGATATAACTCCCATATATATAGTTTTGTCCAATTTTATGTAAATGGTGCACAAAAGTCCCTATATACATTTAGATTTGCATGAAATTTGGCACAGCGTACTGAATTATGTCTAGTATGATGTGTGCTAAGTTTCGTGAAAATCGGATCAGATTTAGCTCACATATATATTTTCGTCCGTAAATGGATCCAAAGTCTCTATATATCTTTCGATTTGCACGAAATTTGGCACCGAGTATTGAATTAGGTCCAGAATGATTTGTGACAACTTTCAAGAAAATTGGTTCAGATTTAGATATAGCTCCCATATATAGTTTCGTCCGATTTAAGGTAAATGGTGCACCAAAGTCCCTATATATCATTCGATTTGCACGAAATTTGACATAGTGTACTGAATTAAGTCCAGAATGATGTGTGTGAAGTTTCGAGAAAATCGGTTCAGATTTAGATATAACTCCCATATATAGTTTTGTCCGATTTTATGTAAATGGTGCACCAAAGTCCCTATATACATTTAGATTTGCATGAAATGTGGCACACGTACTGAATTAAGTCTAGAATGATGTGTGCTTAGATATAGCTCCCATATATAGTTTCGTCCGAAGTAAGGTAAATGGTGCACCAAAGTCCCTATATATCATTCGATTTGCACGAAATTTGACATAGAGTACTGAATTGAGTCTAGAATGATGTCTGCCAATTTGAGAGAAAATCGGAATCAGGTCCAGAATGATGTCTGCCATGTTTCGTCAAAATCGGTCCAGATTTAGATATAGCTCCATATATAGTTTCGTCCGATTTCATGTAAATGGTTCACCAAAGTCCCTATATATCTTTCGATTTGCACCAAATTTGGCAAAACGTACTGAATTGAGTCTAGAATGATGTCTGTCAAGTTTCGTGAAAATCGGTTCAGATTTAGATATAGCTCCCATATACATTTTCGTCCGATTTATGGTAAATGGTGAACCAAAGTCCCTAAATATCTTTCGATTTGCACGAAATTTGGCATAACGTGCTGAATTTTGTCCAGAATGATGTGTGCCAAGTTTCGAGAAAATCGGTCCAGATTTAGATATAGCCCCCTTATGTTATAGATTGATTTTAAGTAATTGACGCACCAATGATCCAATATATGGCTGATAGGAACAAAACGTACTGAAATTAGTATAATCTTTATGAAACTTCCATATATATATTCGCTCGATTTTAAGTAAATTTGACATCAAACTCTTCATGTTAGTCAGATTGACATCTAATTTTGCACAACATACAAAATTGAGCATAGAATTACGTAGTTGCGTTGTCTAGAAGTACAGACATAGCCCAACGGATGACCTATTGATATCTGTTTGAAGTCGATTCATATTTAGATAAATATAACATATTTTATTTCATCCAATTTCATGTTAATATACCCATAGTGGTGAAGGGTATCATATAGTCGGCCCCGCCCGACTTTACTACTTTACGCAGAAGCATGTAAATTTTGTTGTCTACATAATCCAATATGCATTTCATTCCCCTTGTTTATAATTAGCGTACAAAACGAGAAACAGAGATGGGGAAACCCAAACTAAATTTCTCCAATTTTTTAAATGTGACATTTGAGTTGAGAAAATATAAAAATGTATTGAAAACAACAATATTTTCAGAAAACATGGAAAACACGAATTAAAAGTAAGGAGATAGGGGTTGATATTATAGCCAGGAGAAAGAGAATTATTTTTTTCTATTTAGATCCATATGTGATTCACGCAAATACGTTACAATTTTGGTGTAAAACAAGAAACAAAATGTTTGAAATAAAAAAACTCTGATGACATGAATTATGAATAGTGTTGTATGAACGGGTTAATTCATGTACGTAATTCTAAGAGCGAACTACGTTGTTCGAATGCCCGTCAGAACATGGCATAATCTGTCATTTCTTTGTAATTGCAACGTATGATTTTTGTCGTCACTTATACGCTATCATGGCGTAAAATAATTTACATTTTTTTGAAACGGTACAAAAATACATGGGAAATTAGAAAATTCTTTTAAAATTTCATACAAAAAAATTGAACATTTTTTTGCGAGCACATTCATGATTTTTGGTAAATATGCTGATTCGAAATCTGTTCTCGTTTACAAATTCAGATGCTGCGCACACAAGTTATAGCGGTTATAAATCTTGTATTTCAAAGATAAATTAATTATAATTCGCGAATTTCTTCACAAATGGTTAAACACATTTGTTTTCTTTGCAGTACTAGTAAAATCACATTGAAATACGGTTTAACAGTCGCGAAAAAACAAATAAAAGCACAAAAATGTCTCAAAATAAAATAAGTTAATTTTTCAATTGCCACAAAAGTTTTTTTTTTCGTATTTTTGATTTTTTGGTATGTTTAAGGGAATATCGGTTTGTTTAGATCTTCTGAAACTTGTGGCGATTTCTTCTACAAATTCTTTTAGATGATTGTTAAATATCGGTAGATTCCTCTGCTAAGAGTTTCGACATTAAAAATTACCAAATATATTGCAGTTAAAGTATATGAAAATGATGAACATTACAAAGCATGCACTTCGCGTATTCGTTGAACTCTCCTATGAAAATACACAAAAGTACGCCTACGTTTTATTGGCAGGAATTGAACATGGCGGAGGTCTTTAGATTCGGCACGTAAAAAAACTAAAATCAAGCGGGATTCCACGACATTTGAGTGGAGCTTCTTAAATTTAGACTCAAAAAATAAGTTTTTTATAAAAATTTACGCATCAAATTTTCGACTTTGGAACCCAATTGCAAAGAAGCTACGGTGAGCACATTCATGAGATATACACTAAACGAAGCAAAATCACGAGTTCTACAATGCTATAATCAGTTTTGTCCATTATCTGGTTGCGCATCATAATTATAAGAAAAATTAAAATAACACCGAAAATCTGGCTTGAAAATGTCAGCATCCGTTTTGGGTGGATGCAGTGATTATATCGAAAAATCATACATTAGAACCGTATTGTCCGTGGATTATTCTTCAACCTAGTCACTGATCACATGTGCGTGCGTTGTGTAGTTTAGCCACAAATCAGGAAAGAACACAAAAATAACTAGAGGGCTTCAACACATTTTCACCGTTATATGGGGGCTACCAGAAAAAGTGGACCTATATGTATAATTTTTTATGGGGACATTTAGTACCCAATAAGAAACCAATGTAACAAATTTCAGCGTATTCGGTTGAAAAACGCACTCAAGAACCCCAAAATACCGAAAATTGGGGGGTACTGTTTTATGGGAGCTATGTCTAAACGTGGACCGATATATCACATCTTCGAACTTGACCTGCCTGCAGACAAAAGACAACCCTATGCAAAATTTCAGCATCTTATCTCAATTCCTTCAGAAGATAGCGTGATTACAACAGACGGACGGACATGGCTAGATCGTCTTAGAATTTTACCCTGATCAAGAATATATATACTTTATAGGGTCGGAAATGAATATTTCGATGAGTTGCAAACGGAATGACAAAATTATTATACCCTCCATACTATGGTGGAGGGTATAAAAAATAATTTTAAAGTTTTGCTGCTATCCAGTAAACTGATCCAGATGTCAGAGACTCCTTGTTTACTCTCTATGTTTTAAGTTTCATTGCTAGAATTTAATTGAAATGTAATGTAATGTAATTTTTAGTATGGGTTAATAGCGGCGTATAATTTATGTCGTTACTTATAGCCCATAATTTACAAGTTACCTAATTCTTATAAGATACGATACACAAAGAAAATTCAATTATAGCGTATTTACGTATAGACAGATTTAACGTGGAATTTGTATTTGACTGAAAAAGAAAACTTAGCTAAAGCATAGTACGGGGCAAATATCATAGATGTGATAATTGAGTTGGAAATGTGAAGGAAATAAAAAGCGATAATTATGATAATTGAAGTGATGTATACAAACGAAGATGGCAAGGGCAAAAAAAAAAAAAATGGAAATCATCTTTTTTGTATTTTCTTGATTACTTTAGTTCTCTTTACACAAAATGATATAGAATTCACTAGCTTTAATAAAATATTGTATGCAGTCATTTGCATTCTATGTTGCAAACAAAGTAATGGATACACTGTCAAGTACATATATTAGAATGCAATTTAATAAGTACAAAATGGAAACATAAATTTAATAAAATAAAAGGATTTTTTTATTTTAAATACTAAAACAATTTTTATACATAAGATCAGTGTGTATACGTTGTGATATATTACAACGTATACGCCACAACATCTAAGAAATTAAGTGATAATTTCTACTCTTCATAATTATATTATTTCTTTGAAGGTTTATTTTTTTCGCAATTGATTTAAAAAACGATGATAAATGAATTATTCACAAAAATCTCCCTCAGTTTAGAAGATACAGGAAGTATTTTTAAATTACTTATATAATTATTAAATTATTTATGGAGTAATTAAATTAATATGGAGTAAATACCTATAGGTATAATCTATGCTCATATAATATAATAATTTAAAATATTTTTAGATGGAAATTAAAACGATTTTTCTGAAATTCCGTAAATATTATTTCATCTATCTATATATGTTCACGTAGCGAACATGGTTTTTAAATAATAAAGATAGTGAACGTCTTGCTGTGGGTCTCTTGTGTAAAAGAGAGAACATTTAGTTAAACAGGGAACTATTTTTGTCTACAGAGATTATTTTGGTAAAACGTTTGTACACATTAATAACATAGGAGTTTTCTATTAAGGATTTTATTCGCTAAATAGCTTTTACTGAAATTTTCGCAATAAGTCATGCCAACCCATGTAAGTAAGATAGGCAAGAAAAACTTCGAAAATTCCGCGATGACGAGAAATTATAGCATCAACAGTAATCATACCTCTGAATAATATTCATTTTCTATGCATATATTTGAATATCTTAAATAAATCGGCTCATACAACTTTGAATGGTACGCAGATAATTACTTACTAATTCTAAGTGATTAGCAATTAACAAAATTGGTCCAAATCGATAATGTTCGACTCATCATTGTTGGTCCTTTTATGTTATTATCAGTTATGATAAAAACCACCAGTTCAGTAATTCCGCTAACGTCTGCTGTTTTTCGTCTCTCCATTATCTACATATTGGAATAAAATGTGTGTATAATGAATTTTTTTTGACATTTTAATTTTTACATTTTGTCAATTGGTAAAATAAAATTAAATTTGGATTTTTTAATTTTAAAAAATCAACCACCATTGAAGAAAAAGGCTATGAATTCAATATGGGAGATATCCAAAAGAGAAATGCTGATTGTGGAATAAAAGTTATAAAAGTCCGAAATCTGTGGTGGCTTATCATTATAGCTGATATATTTTGAGGATGTATAGAGGAAATGACTAACTCAAATGCCAAAAATCCTATCTTTGGACTTGATCCTGGTTTCTAAGAATAGCTATACTATATCTAGGTTCGGTAAAAATATTATGATGTGATAATATATTATTGTGAATTTTTCTTGACAATGAAATTTTTTCTTGGCAACAAGGGATCCCAGTCATATCATGGGGAAATAGTTGAGAATACAGACATAAAAAATTGCTGTAATGTAAATTAAGGATTTTAGTGGTCTTGGAACGATTAATGAAAAACATTTAAATATTGGAGAAAATATATCTGTGTATGGTACTATTACAACTGAAGAGAATAGTGAACATACCTCAAATTTTCTGTACATGTAATATGCGTATATCTTTAGAATGTTTATCATACATCTGAACTAATATTAACTTTCTATGCAAATATATGCATGTCTTGAAAAAATCTGTTCATAAAAGTATGTATGGTGCTCAGATAAGTACACATCCAATTTTAAATGACCAGGAAGTAAAATTTGGTCAAAATTAGAAATATTCGACTCATAATTTTTTGTCCTATTATGTTATTATCAGTAATTATAATAGTCACCAGTTCAGTAATTCCGCTAACGTCTACTGCTTTCCATCTCTCCATTGTCATGTTCATACACATTGGAATAAAATTTGTGTAAAATGAAAATTTATTGGCATTATATTTTTTACATTTTGTCATTTTGAAAAAAACCAGTTTTTGAACTTTTATTAATTTTAATAATTCTACCACCATTGGAGAAAACAAATATGAATTCAATGAAAGTATGCATGAGAAATAATTGAGAGATATCCAGAAGAGAAATGCGGATGATGGATATGAAGTTATAATAATCTGAAATCTGTGGTGGGTTATCATCATGTGAATATTGTAGAAAATATATTTGTGCATGAGACAAGTCAAGCCAAGTTTGTTTTTAATAATACCACTGTTAGTCAATGATTATTTAAAAATGTATTTCTAATCTACTGAATCAAATCAAATAACGTATACATTAACCAGCTGCTACGGTATTAGTACTGATACATTACAGTTCGAAATATATATAGTCGAACAGTAATTGGGGGTACTTAATACCTACAGCAATGCTATCAATAAATAGTAGCATTTAAACTACATACAAATAGTTTTCTACGTGAACTCTTCTATGTAAATGGCTTTAGTAGGGGCAGCGAAGCGCCACGGGTCCAGCTAGTATATTATAAATATATCAGATACAAATGAATGTTGTTGATCGTAGCCTACCTGAACAAAAATTCTATGTACAGCAAATCATATAAAATTGACATAGCAGAATATTTGGGCTCATTATAATAATACCTAATATGAGAAAATATATGTAACCCACAGTGGCGTATACGTATTTTCAGCATTTATAAGCACCAGTGCTCAATTAAATATATTACGATTTATTAATTTTGTAGAACGATATTATTATAATAGCTCGAATGAAAAAGCCTCTTAGTTCAAATTCCATGGAACATGTCATTCAATTATATTATGTATGTGGATAATGCAAAAATTATTATCCATTTTCTTAGAGACAATAAACCATGGGAATTATAGCTATTATTATTTCCTGTTAGAATTGAAGGGAAAATATATGAACATGTCATACTAATTCATTCCAAAGTAATTGAAGATGAAGGGTATTTCGCAATCAATATCTGGTTTAATACTCCCAAGATAAATGTGTACGATTCTAAGGTTACCTCGGTAATCAAAGCCTCTAATCAAAGAAAATCGTTACTGATAGAAATTAATTATTTTGATCGGAGCTCATAAGATGACCTAGGTATACCTGGACTACCAAAATTCACTGTACAGCAAATCATATAATATTTTCGAAACAGAATATTTAACCTCCATTTACACATTCTTTTGCAATACTAAATTAAACTTAAACTACTTCTTGTCTATATACCATTCCAAGTCGACAAGTCTGTACCACGGTGCGTATAAAAATCTAACTAAAACTATATTTTCAACCAGAGTGCATTTTTCCTAGGTATTGATTATCAATTTCCAACATAGTTTAAACCCAATCGTTAACCAAATCTCTGTATCATTTAAATCTTTACCCCATTCACCTTAACCTTAATAACCATAATCATCTGCAATAATTCTCTAGTCACTAATCAAGAATGATAAGAACACCAAACATACTAAAAATATATAATTCTACTTACAATGTACCCAATATTTTCAACATCTTTCTCACCAACAAAACCAAAAAGCCAAAAAACAAAACTGGGCTATTTCTTACCTACTTTACAGACAATAATAACAAGAGTTTTTCATCTTGCAATTGCAGCTCAAGGCAACCTTGAAAAGCAGCAAACTGGATAACAAAAGAAAATGTTACGGGTCCAGAGTTAGGCATTAAATTTTGAATGGAAAAATCATTTATAGAATTTAGGTTTCTTTCAACGAGTGAGACTTTTTCTTTTGACGTTTAACATTTTTTATTTCTTTCAGATTTAAGGAAAAACAAAGCCAGCAGTAAACAATCACAATGAAAAAACGGAATGCAATTAAAGATTGTAAATAAATTAAACACTCCTCTTGATTTGCAAGTTTTGCTCTAGCTTTTGTTTTGTATTCAACAACAAGATTTTTGTTTGCTGGAGGGTGGTTCCCTTTTCATTTATTAAAAAATATTTGAAGTAACATTTCTCAATTCTGATTTGAATAGTGAAGAAAATTTGAATTTTTCCATTAAAAATTAAATATGCATCAGATTTTTTGAGGAATAATTGTTTGAAATAAGTTTTGAAAACATTACAGTAATATAAAATTTCGTTTCGTATTAGGTGTTATGTTTCATTGGGAAAATGGGAAATTATAGTCATTCAACAAATATTGAATGTACATTCGCATAGTAAAGGATGTAAAGCCATTCATTATAGTAATATCTAACATGAGAACATATATGTAGTCCACAGTGTCGTATACGTAGCGTCAGCAGTTATACGTATCATTGTCCAAGATTTATATCATTGTTTATTAGTTTTGTATAGGGATTCCATAATAAATCATATCCGCTCAAGTTCTATAGAACATGTCTTTCAAATCGAAGTTCTAATAGTTATTCAGTCTTCAAGTCGGATTAAGAAATGAGAAGAGTTGGTCTTTCCGTCTAAGTCGGAAATGCACTCCAATCTATATGTGGGATAGTTTCAAAAATGAATGAGGAAGATTACAGTAAATAATGTTTAAAGTAACTGACGCGAAACCCCACATTAAATTTAATTGACAAACAATTGCTTCCAAAGGGGCCGCGGTTAAGAGTGAATGTAATATCACACCTCAACAATTCCTATGGCTATCAAGAAGGCCAAGGAAGCAATGGACGAAAATATGTATCGAAATGGAAATATGATGTTTCGAAAATATGTTTGATCAAGAACATTTTTAATTTTTTATGAAAATTCAAAAGCTAAAGCAAATTGCTCTCAAATAAGGTCTCAGGGCGTGGCTACAAAGGGAACCATTTCACAGCTTTCAAAACCCAGAACCAGCCATCTGTAGGAGAAACAATTGCTGGAAAAAGAAAAAAATATTTTTTAAAGTGGAAATTAATTACAAGTTATGTATCCTTGAGATGTAAAAAAGTTTGAATGCCAACCTCAAGTGCAGTTGAGCAAATGGGTATGCAATATGGCCTCACCAACTGAGAGCGTGGCTTAATAGTCTAAAGAGGGAACTCTACAACCGCAGAACCAGGCTTCTATAGGTGAAACAACAGCTGGACAAACAGTAAATATTTTTCGAAGTCGAAATTAATTATAAGCTTTATGTTTTTTCGATATCTTCTTCTTACTCGCCTCATAGTATGTATCAGTGTAAAATGTCCTCCGTGGAGAAAAGCAGCTGTGAAGAAGTTGTCACTTGTCCAGAAAGTGTATTCATTTACCTCATATGCTTCGGTGGCATTAAGAAAAATCCTTGTGAATCGATGTAATAAGTAATGTATTACAATTTATTAGTCATTAAGGACAGTCAACGCTCGGTATAAATAATAACTTTTCTAACAAAATCGGTATGTAACGAATGATCAAAATAGTGTACTTTTTACATTGACTAACGCATATAACGAAAGTTTTCCTAATCGAATTTTTCGCTATAACGAATGGGGTGTTGACTGCATATGTCTAATACACCCGTGCGTATATATGTTGACGGCAGTTATACGCACCAGGGTACAGTATTTAACGCTTACATGTATGCCGCAATTTGCACGATTTGTGGGGCATATAAAAATGGATGCATATAATTTTATTATTTACTAGCGGGCCCGGCAAACGTTGTCTTGCCATAACAATATTGTTATGGAATAATTTTCGGTATTCCAGACTTGTTTTTGAATTTCTATTCATACTTGTATAAACAAACTTTCTGGGTAAGAAATATCTATGAACATTTTGGTATAGATAAACTTTTTATATTTCTTCCCATATACCGATCTTGATCGTTACATCGGAAGCTATAGACATAGTTTGTAATACCATTTCATTCGCATAAAGTAACATTACAGTCTACTATTTGATGTTTATGACCGAGTGTTGTTGCTATAGAAAATAAATTCATTTACAATTAAAAATGTGCGCGGATATTTTAAACTTTTTGTTCTTGAGTTATAAGCGGTGCAATTGTCGAACAGGCTAACGTTGTTTTCCCTTTTAACATGTTAGGGGATATACTTTTGGTAACAATTGAATTCATGGAAAATAAATTTGAGAATAAATATATAAGTTCGACATCAAGAGCTGGAATTGTCGTATTTAATTAATTTGTTCCCAATATTTTATACGGCTTCCACATGACGGTAGCACAATGTTAAGTAAGTTTTTTATACCTTTCACCATATGGTGAAGTGTATATTAAATTTGCCATTCCCCTTGAAACATTGAGACCCCAGAAAGTATTTGTATATATTATTGATCAGAATAAAATTCTATGTCGAAATCACGATAGTAATATTTAAGATAGATTTAGTAAATTGTTTGATAATGAAAATGGGATATATCGGGGATGTTGGGCACGATTTTCAACCGAATCGTCCGATATATAGCGAACCTTCTTACTAAAAACATTAATATTGACCCAAGTTTAGGGGTAATCCCACATATAAAGGTGCCCCCAATATTTACACACTTTTTTAACCCAATTGGCTGTAATTATATACTTTGAATTCCATTGGGTAACAAACCCCCTTACCAAAAGTTATGGATATCGGTCTATTTTTTAAGATATCCTTCATATAGTGGTACCCCAGTCCCGAACGACTATTTGTATAAAAGTTGGGTTTGGTCGAACTTAGAGACATATTTACTTGTTATTAGATGTCCTCATTTTAAAAATCGGTGAATGACAGCAAAACATGCATTTTTAAAACAAATTGGCATCATGAGGCTCTATGTTATGTATTTGACGGCGGTTTTGGTATATCCTTCACATTAGCTATTATGCCTATTATGCATTTTTCATTGCTAGTTTTCCAATATATCCCATATTCTAAACCAAATATCCTAGGAGTAATAACAATGTATGTGCTAAATTTCAAAGATTTATATATTTCGAGCTCTTTCGTTTTAAAGGTGTGACAATAAAAATACAAACATGCCAACTACCGATATACTGAGGGCATCCTATAAAAACCTGACTTAATATTAGGATACAGTTATCAGAAAGTCTTATAAATATATTTGAGAAAAAATTTGATAAAATTCATATCATGTAATATTCAGTAATTTGGGCTTTTGAACATATGTGTGATTTTCATTTATTTCATTTTAAAACGGAAAAAAAAAACATTTGGAGGACTGTTAATGACACCGGTAAATTATGCCTATTATGCATTTTTATATTCATGGTTTATAGTTAGTTGTTCTCATTCAAGTTTAATAGTCGAATTTTGCAATGAAAATATAAAGCAGATAATAATTTGTATTCAAAATTTCTTCTTATATCAGTTTTCTCTGTGATATATATTACCAATAACGTAGCAACACTTTAGGTACTTTAAGGAACAACATGGAACTATTATTATTGTTTTCAACCAAAATAATCTAGGGCATCACAGACTTCCGTGAATGGACGCGAACTCGATTCAGAATGTCTTCTGATATTAATTACTTCTATAGAAACGTGTACATACAATACTCGCGTGTACATTCAATGATATATTTCTCAATTATTTTTTGTATTCTGAAATATTATCAATACATGCCAATCTAATTGAAAAAAAATATAGTATGTACATACATATACAGTGAGTGTAATAAGTATTTTGCCTCAATACAAATTTGATAAATTTCTAATATATACGTCTAAAGCCAGCAAACTAAAGATGTAAAATGAATTATGTATAATGGAGTGCGTTTGTGGACATATTTAGATCGTATTTCTGCAAGAATCACAGCGAAAGACTTATTGGTCTCGAATATATCGGCCGATATATATAACAATCCAAAAATGTTTATCAGAAAAAAGTATTTTGCTTTTTATTATAATTTTAGAAAAAATTGTTACATAGAACACGTTTGGTCTTTTTATAGTTACCATTGCGGGTAACGGCATACTATAAGTGATTTGGCAACGATTCCAATAAACCACGGCATTTTTTCGCGAGTATTTTCTCACATTTACGTTCAATACATTCTCCAGCAATATTTCATTCAATATTTGGTAATTTCTCGTCCTAATCTCAAAATCAGAGTACTAAATATAGTCGTCGCGGCTTCAAAACATCCCAAATATGTTAAGAATAATAAAAAGGAGGTTTTACAAAATATATCGCGAGGACAGGACCTTAAAAACTATTAAAACCAAAATCCGACAAACAAATTATTTAAAAAAATATCGCGAAACCCCATTTTTCTAACTTCGAAAACTTTATGGTTCATTTTTACTGATCTAGGAACCAAAATATACGATGAAAATAGCAATAAGGAGGTCAGATTCAAATATATGGACGGTTTTCTGGCAATAGAAATACATCTTATTTCGAAAATAAATACATCGACCCATTTATTCCCTACTGCATTTTATTCGCAACTGATGGGGTTAATCGGAGATAAAATATAGAATGCGTATTCGCCACCAGCAACCACAGTTTTTCAAAAGACAATTGGATTTAACGAATAATGATTTGTTTGTCGGATTTTGGTTTTTATAGTTTTTAGATTCTGTCCTCGCGTTATATTTTGCAAAACCTCTTCTTTATTATTCTAAACATATTTGGGATGTTTTGAAGCCGCAATGACTATGTTTAATACTCTCATCTTAAGATTAGGACGAGAAAATACCAAATATTAAATGAAATACTGATGGAGAATGTATTGAATGTAAATGTGAGAAAATACCCACGAAAAAATGCCGTGCTGTAATGGAATCGTGGTCAAATCGCTTATAGTAAGTGGTTAACCGCAATTGTAACTATAAAAAGACCAAACGTGTTCAATGTAACAATTTTTCCTAAAATAATAATAAAAAGCAAAATACTTTTTGTGATAAACATTTGTGGGTTATTATATATTTCGGCCGATATCTTCGAGACCAATAGGTCTTTCGCTGTGATTCTTGCAGAAATTCGATCTAAATATGTCCACAAATGTACTCCATCATACATAAGTCATTTTACATCTTTAGTTTGCTGGCTTCAGGCGTATATATTGGAATTTTTTCAAATTTTTATTGAGGCAAAATACTTTTTACACTCACTGTATATAAAATATTTTGAAAATATTCAATAATTGACAAATGATGGCTTAAAAGATTGATACGCTACCAATTTTCGACCAAAATATCTGAAAATAACAACGACGACGTGATGAAATCATAATAAATGGATACTAAATTCGTGGAAATGCAAATATGCTTCATAAAATTTTTTTCGCAAATTTTTCGCGGTTTTCGATTTTTTTCTCACCTTTTAAACCTTCCATGAAACTCTACGAATATTTCAAGACTAAGATATGAAAAATCCGTCCAGCCGTTCTTGAGTTTTTGCGTGACTAACGAAAATCGGTTTAACGAAAACGGTTAAACCGATTTTACTGAGATTTTCACCGCATGTCTTACCATCCCAGGGAAATAACATAGACTATACACGCTTTAAAAACTCCGCGTGGATATAGAGTTATAGCATCGTACATCTGAAATAATATTACATTTCTATGCTTATATATTAAGAAGGGTTACAGATTCCAACTTCAAAATCCATATAAAAATTCAATCATCCATATAAAAATTGGCGTGACACAATGGGGGGAAATTTATAGAATCAAAAGTAATCATACCTCTGAACTAATACATAGTTTCTATGCATATCTTATTGGTCATATTATGTCATTATCAGTAATAACAATAACCACCAGTTAAATAATTCCGTTAAAGTCTGCTGTTTTTCATATCATATAATGGATAAAAATTTGTATAAAATGAAAAAAATATTGACATTATATTTTTATTCATTTTGTCAGTTTGAAAAAAAAAAACATTTCAATTTTAGATTTTGTTTTGTTTTTAGGTTTTAAAAATTTTACATCTATTGGAGAAAACGCGTACTATAAGTGTAGTATAAGTGAGATATACAAATACAAAAATACGGATTTGGGATAACAAGTTATAAGATTCAAAAATCTCTGGTGGGTTATCATGACATTATGAGTAACTTAATTGTCACCCCATCTTCGGAATTGATCTTAGTCTCTTAAAAATACCATGGAATTACAGTTAAGTCCAATTATAAATCTAGGTTCGGTAAAAATATAAAGTTGTGATGATGTATTCTTTTAGAAACCCTTTTTTGGCAATAAAACAAAGATACAAAATTTCAACCTAACAAGGATTATGCAGCAAGGATTTTTGTGATATAAATTGGAGCGAGAAAGGGATCCAAACCATATTATGGGCAAAATGTTGAAAATACAGAAATAAAAGTTGGTGGTAATGGGAATGAAGGGTACGGCAGTAGGTTTTGCAGAAGGGTAAATTCCATCAGATGGTAGGTTCATTAAAAGAACGTTGCATTTACGTGGATTACCCTATGTTAATTCTTAACAAGGAGCAGCGAAGCGCCACGGGTTCAGCTAGTATAATATATTGATTTCAGTAATTAAAACTGGTGAAACAACATTTAAGATGTGCGAAACTTCATGTTGCCTTTGGCTTAAAAATCACCTTCAACTGATTTTTATGGTTTGATTCATATGCTTTTAAACATGGCATTTTATATATTTGCCAATTTATTTCAATATGGTCATGGTGCGTATACGTTGCGGCAATACTTATACGTACTATTACACCATAAATTAAATAAATACACTTGCTTTATGACCATCCTTATTCTCTAAGCATAACCTTCACGTTTTTGCAGTGATTTATTTCATACACCTTTTGTCAAATATTCCTCGTTTTTTACTAGGACAGAATTTTTTGGGCAGGATATTTTATTTGTCTATATTTCCTTTCATAATGCTAAAGACAATTCACAAGTCCGTTTCTTTGTTTATGAATTGTCTGAAAATTGCCAGAAGAAATCTTTGAATTGAAACATCAACGAAATCTGTTCGTAGGATGCTGATAATGTATTGATGAATGACTGACCTAAGATACTTTGTCTGTCTTGTTGTTTTGGGAAATTCTTTTTGTAAAAAGGTCATGTCGAAATTTGGTATTCTTTGAGAATGGAAAAGGAATTTTTTACTTGAAATAATTTTTTGGCAATTTAAATAAGGAAATCCTATATGATATTGAAAAGTATAAAAAATATTGAAATTAAAAAACCAGTGAGCGGAGCAGTATAGTCGGACGTCGCCGACCATATGATACCCTACACAACTACCACGGAACTCTAACTTTTGCGTATGTTTATTTCGATCCTGACCAATATTTCGTGATATTTGCACCCTCTTGACCGATTAGAGATCAACAGCACATATTCCTTACACTGACATATTTTCCGAATATCCCAATATTCTGTACAGCCCTTCTAATTACTTGTCCAGATTCTCTTCACCGTGTGTTGTGTTGTGATTTTCGGCTTGTGGCCTATAGATTGACTCGAAAAAATACATAAAATTAGTTTTGGGTCCACTTCATCCCAAAATTTTAATCTGATCATCACAGAAAATTAAAGGCGTTGTCCTTGACCATACCTGGATCCTCAAGGAAAATTTCAAAGCGATGAGCGCTATATTTCCCCCTCTATTGTGGTAATATGTTACTAAATAATATATGAATACGTAAGGTCCTGAAAATATTTACGTGTAACTCCCACATCCGAGTACATAGGTATCAATTTAAAGGTGAACCACTCCTCTTAAATATACTATCAACTTCCTGGGTCTATGTCCTTCAGGAGTAAATATATACGACATAGAATACAAAATTTGTCATTTTTCACACAAAAGTCGGGGTCCATTTAACCCTGACTTAATATTGACCGAACTTTATCAAAACAGGCATGCTTATTTATTGGCCCGATCCCCTTCTCCATGCAAAAATTCACGATGTTTGGGCCATAATTGCGGCCTCTGGAGCGTCCAGGAAAACCGACAAAAATTAAGTATTTGGTCCATTTCATCACATTAATATTAACCGATCTTTACCAAAAACAATAGGGGTCTTCATTGGGCAGAACACATCCTACATGCAAAATTTCGTGAAGATTGGTCCATAACTGTGGCCTGTATCGTGTTTACAAATTATAATGGACGGACGGACGGACACACATGTCTAGATCGACTCATACTTAAAGGTGGGTCTAGGACCAATATTTCGCGGCGTTACAAACTCTTGGGGCTGCACAAAGCTATAATACCCTGACAACATAGTTGTGTAGGGTATAAAAAACAATTTAAGATATATTCCAACAAAAATGAAAGTGCTTGAAGTAGAAAATAGAAAAATGTTTTGCATGCAGGAAATGCTAAGAAAATATTTATTTCTTAAAAAAGAGATTTAAATAAAATTATAAAATAATATCCTTAGAAGTGTTAAAGAAATTCAATGGAAAATATATTTGATCTTAATGAAAAAAAATCGAGAATTTCTTTTAATCGTATTCAATTAAATCTTCAAAGTGAATATAATATTAATTATTAATATTTTTTTAATTCTATTTTAATTTTCAGGAAGACGAATATATTTTTTCGGTGAGTACTAAATATTTTACTGAAGACTTAATTCATTTTTTCCGCACCAACTATTTAAATAATAAATATGCTGGTGGACATTATTGCGAATAGGAGTTGCCTTAATGTACACGCCATAGACGTCATTTGTATTTAAATAATAAATAATCCGGTTAACATTCGAACGAATACGTGTTGTTATAATGTATAAGCAATAGATGTCTTATGTCTTAGCATAGACGGTGATGAAAATCGGTTGCTTTTCTCATAAAACTATTTCCCTGAAGATGACTACCGAAGACAGTCGAAATATTGGAACATAAAAATAAACAAAAAAAAGAAAAACATAACCAACGAGTTTTTCAATTGACCTAGAGCCAAAACAGAAATCCACAAGAATTCACATATCACAGGTCAACAATAACAACAACAACATAAATTAAAATTCATAGAATTTTCCAACCAACCAATTTCTATTTTTTTTTTCGAATATAAAACTTATATCTTATTGTTTTTCACACGAAGTTTTCAAAAAAAAAAAAAAACCAAAAAAGGTAATATGGAAAGAAAGGTAATATGGCCTGGAAAACGTTGTTTTGCCTTATCAATATTGCATCAATACAAGGTTGGTAAAAAAACTTTTGCCACTAAGTTTATGTCAATAAAAAGAATTATCTGGTACTCCAATGCAGTCCCAAGCACATAATAGTTTATAATTTGGTGGAAGTTATTTCACCAAATGTTATCTTATTTCTTCTATCTGGAAGGATTCTTAATTACAATATCATTTTGTTCATGTCAAACTGCCCTTTTGATTTATATATTGAAATCAGTATATAACTCGAAACATTTTAGATTTGGCATAGAAATTTATTGGTTTCCGCTCAGTTATAGGTATATTTCATTTTTAAACATATTGTTAATTAATTTTCAGATTGTCGTTAGAGATTTGTATATAAATAGATTTGTATAATAAATAGTTATTGACAGTTATGAGGGAAGAGTTTGGCCAATGTTGACGCCGTAAACCTTCTTTTAATTGTAAATGTCTGTTTTATATCATAACTCTAAATCGTGAATTGTTGCAATCGGATATGTTATATCATCACATTTTTAAACAACTTGATTTTAACTTAACATTTTAATAAGTTGTTGTTTAAGGTTACATAGGTCCACATGAAATTTCATATCCAACAGCTTGGGCTCCCTAAAGAATAAGACAAACCTTCAAATATCTGACGGGAATACTTATAATGCTATCATTATCATTTTTTCGTCGATGTTAATGATCGCATTATTAGTATTAGAACATACATATAATTTATGAAATTAGAAGTTTTGATCTAACTAACTAAAAAACCATATATCTTAAAAAACAACGATTTATTCAAACATTAAAGCTCGATACAAAAATTGGAGAATTGTAAATATTACTTAATATGTTTGTTTTGGTGGAATCTCACAATTAGTAAGCATATTTTTCTATTCTGATCTTGAGTTACAAACGATGTAACTAACACAACGTTCGGTTATTGCAATTTCCCGACTTTTTGAGGTTTTTCTCAATATTTTCTTTGTAAAAAACTTCCCAATGTAATTTCAAACAGCCGAAGGAAAACGTGAGTGAAATCGATACAGTCAATATACCATGCAAACATTATTCACATCTTTAGAAATACATTTGAGGAACCATAAAGGCACATATAAGTTAGACACAAACCGCATGTAAGGATTTGAATTTAAATGTATTCTTCCCGAATATAAAAAAATGTTCAATAATACCTTCGTATTTTGTTGACGTATTTATAATCGTATATAGCGAATTACTAACATCATTGCACTGCATTGAATACTGTGATAGACGTTCTCGTTTTTAATGGAGCTTAAAAACATAGGTCTATGTATTGAAAATTTTCTCAAAAATATTCCTGGTGTTGTTTCCTATTAAGGACACGATTTAGTTTCGGTCAGTGGCCCAGATATCACATGGGATAAGTGTTGTATTTATAAGTTCAAAACAATTTGTTCCATTATTGTGCGTTTTTAAGCATGATTATCCGATTTTAAGTATATTTTGTTACTACTTTCTAAGTAGTAACAAAATATTAATTTACTTCCCTCATAATTGCCGGTATAGTTTTTGGTATAGGCTCCACATAATGGAAGCGCTTAATCTTTACTTTACCATGTCTCACTGCGTCTCAACCTATACATACCATGCAAATTTCTTCACATAACATAACTTATATTTTCAAACTAAATAAATCTTGATTCTATGGAAAACGTGAGCAAATAATGATAGCGATTAATCTTACTCTTACTCTCTCTCTCTCTCGATTCAGCCGTTCTCAACTGATGTGTTAGTATACATTTTTCTTGCTCCATTTTTATATATATATAGATTTCGAAAAAAGAGAAAATAATTAAATTTTCCAGCTACCTGGATTCATCAAAAGTTAGTCTTTTAAAGCTTTTTTTACCACATTCTCGTTGCAACAAAAACAGCACCAACAACTTTTAGCATTGAAACTTTTCCTCTTTCTCTCTAACAAGATATCAGCTAACTATTACCTAAACGTTTGTTTTCCACTTCGTAACAAATTAAATTCGACCCAAACCTAAAAATTCAATTTCAGGCATTCCGTCATTGAAAAACAAGAAGACGAAGAAGAACCACACAACTGAAAAAAATTCAAACAAAAAAGGGCTATCATAGTCGTAAATTTTCCACACATCAAAATGTTCAGGCATCCAATATTTTCCCTATAGGGGAATTTGTTTGTGCTTAGCGTAGCTCTTCGAAATAAAACTAAGTTTCCAATTTGCAATGTGAAAATCTAGTTTTATTTTCTGTCATTGGACAATCACTCTCACACACACTCATACATATGCACAGATAAAGTTTTGCCTTAACGAAAACTGATTGAATACAATGTTGTAGTTGTCTTGTTATACCCATCACCACACTTTGATACAAGGTATTAAGTCTTTGTGCATATGTTTGTAACAGGCAAAAGGAAACGTGATAAACACATTGTTCCTTTTTAGAATAAGCATAGAATCACTTTTTAAGTCGATTTATGTATGTAAATTGTAAACAAAGTACAGGTCGGCTTTATGATCTGATTTGGATTAAATTTGGCATAGCTCATTTATTCGGCCCAAGGACGAACCCTATTGAAATCGGTAAAAATCGGTTCAGATTTAGATATAGCTCCCATATATATATTTGTCCGATTTAATGTAAACGGTCCCTATATATCTTTCGATTTGCACGAAATTTGGCACAGCGCAATGGAGTAGGTCTAGAATGATGTATGTCAAGTTTCTTAAAATCGGTTCAGATTTGCATATAGCTCCCATATATATTTTTGTCCGATTTAAGATAAATGGTGTGCCAATGTCCCTACATATATTTCGATTTGCACGAAATTTGGCATAGCGTACTGAATAAAGTCTTGAATTATGTGTGTTAAGATTCGTAAAAATCGGTTTAGATTTAGACATAGCTCCTATGTACATTTAGACATAGCTCCTATGTACATTTTCGTCCGATTTAATGTAAATGGTATACCAAAGTCCCTATATATCTTTCGATTTGCACGAAATTTTGAATGGGGTACTGAATTAAGTCTAGAATGATGTGTGTTAAGTTTCGCGAAAATCGGTTCAGATTTATATATGTAGCTACCCTATATATTTTTGTCCGATTTAAGGTAAATGTTGTACCAAAGTCCCTATATATGTTTCGATTTAAACGAAATTTGGCATAGTGTACTGAATTAGGTCTAGAATGATGTGTTAAGTTTCCTGAAAATTGGTTTAGATTTAGATACAGCTCCCATATATATTTTCCTCCGATTTAATGTAAATGGTCAAAGTCAATATATATCTTTTGATATTCACGAAATTTGGCATAGCGTAATGAATTAGGTCTAGAATGATGTGTTTTAAGATTTCTGAAAATCGGTCCAGATTTAGATATAGCTCTCATATAGATTTTCGCCCATATTAAGATAAATGGTGTGTCAGAGTCCCTATATATATTTCGATTTGCACGAAATTTGGCATAGCGTACTGAATAAAGTCTAGAATGATGTGTGTTAAGTTTCGTGAAAATCAATTCAGATATAGATATAGCTCCCATATATATTTTCTACGGATTTAATGTAGCTCCTATATATATTTTCTTCCGATTTTTTGTAAATTGTGCACCAAAGACCCAAAGTTTGTCCGATTGCCACACAATTTTGTACAATGAACTGTAGTTAATATAAATTAATCTCTGGTAAGTCTCGTTGAAATCGCTTCATATTTAGATATAGCTTCTACATATATATATTCCGGTTTTACAAAAAATTGACACAAAATTTTGCACAACGTACTGAAGTTAGCATAACCTAGAAGTTAGATATAAATTCTACACCAAACTCCCCAGGTGGGTCTGATTGGCACAAAATTTTGCTCAACGTACTGAAGATACTATAACATAACGTGTGACAAGTTTTGTTGAAATAGGTTCAGATTTAAATATAGCTCTTTAGTTTCATCCGATTTTAGGACAGACAGTTTGCTACAAAATGTTGCACAATGTACTAAAATTTATATTGCCTAACGTTTGCAAAATTTTGTAGGAATCGTTTTCGATTTAGATATAGCTCCCATATATTTCGTCCGATTTTAGTTAAATGGTGCACCAAAGACCCAACGTTAGGCCGATTTACACAACATTTTGCATAATATACTCACGTTAATATAACCTACAATGTGGAAAGTTTTGTTGAAATCGGTTCAAATTTGTGTAGAGCTACCGTATATTATTTTTTCTCCAGATTTTAAACTCGAAATGTGGCCGATATGCACAAAACATACTGAAATTAGTAAAACCTAACATGTGACAAGTTTCGATTAAATCGGTTTAGACTTCGATATATCCTTTATATATATTTTCGTCCGATTTAAAAAAAAAATGGTGCGCCAAACTCAGATATTTATTCAAGATATGTATTCAGATATTTATCTAAGTAATCAACGGGTGTCCGATTGATATTTGCTTTCATTTGATTTCCATAATTTTGTCCCATTGGAAGAAGCAACTCAATATCTGACCAAATTAAAAATTTAGTATAGGTTGCAGAATGACATTTTTACGGATCCAAATTTATTTTACTGGTCCTTCAAAAATGCGACGTCTGTTAGGATTCATATGTTGAATATACCCAATGTGGTGAAGGGTATCATATAGTCGGACCCGTCCGACTTTACTATTTTCCTTACTTTTTTTTGTTGTTGTTTGCCAGGCACAATGACTAGTGTGACGAACTAAATTGTTCTTTTGGTTTGTTTCGTTTGACTTCGGTTTCCCAGTTTTATTTCGCGTAGTTATTGTTGCTCTTTTTGCTGTCGTTTATTGCAAAACGAGCACAATTTATCCAAACCAATACTAACTAAATCGTGGGCTATAGAAAACAATTGAATGAGAAAGTGCAAAAGGCAAAATATCAGACAAAAATGGGCTGAATAAAGCAGAGGAGTCCAAAGTGTTACATATTTAGAACAGATGTTTTTTTTTTGCAAGTCAATTACAAAAAGAGACAAGGCATGGTTTCTAAAATTACCTTGATAGGCGTAAGAACAATTTGGACAAACACAAATAATTTTCCATTAAATTTTCTTTTGTAACGAATTTAAAACCAGTAAGGAAAGGTCAAAAGTCGGACGGGCCGACTATAGGTTACCCTTCACTACTTTGGGAACATACAAGAGGTACTCATATGTACAACATCCTGTAGATAGAATAGACATAGCATCTTTGGGCGACCATTGAAAAGAAATCGGACGAAATTACTTGTGTGAAGTGCATAGATGTAAATAAAAACCAGTGAGCGGAGCAGTATAATCGGACGGGGCCGACCATATGATACCCTACACAACTACTACGAAAAGTCTGGGCAATATTTCGTGATATTTGCACCCTTTTTACCGATTATAGATCAACAACTCCTCTTTCTAAGTCTTGCATATTTTCCAAAATGTTTTTTATTGAAGTGAATTTTTACGCCATACAATAAAAAATTGGTCACTTTAGGTTTTGGTTGATTTGACACTCGGAAAATTGACCGATCATCATCTAAACAACCGCTCTAAGTATTTGGTCACCTTCTGTATATAATAATTGCCTCTAGAGCGACTAGGAAATCTGGCAAAATTAAAGTTTTCGGTTCATTGTACGCCCTGAATGAAATCTCAACTTCACCGAAAACTATAAGCGTCGTGCTTGACCATAATCGGAACTTCATGTACAATTTCAAAGCGATCAGCGCGACATTTCCGTCCTCTAATGGAGTAATAGTAATAATATGCACATAGTCACCGTTAATTAATTACGTATAACTCCCGCATCGGTGTACATACAGCCATATAATTCGTATCAATTTCAAGGTCAACAACTCATCTTGGACATACTATCAACATCTCGAGTATATGCCCTTCAGGTGCAAGTATATATGCCCAGAATACAAAATTTGTAATTTTTTACACAAAAGTCAGGGTCCATTTGACCCTCTAAATATTGACCGATCTTTATCAAAACAGGCATGCTTATTCATAGGCCCGATCCCTTCTCCATGTAAAATTTCACGGTGTTCGGACCATAACTGCAGCCTCTGGAGCGACCAGAAAAACCGACAAAAACGACAAAAAAAACGCATCAATTGAGAACGGCTGGAACGATTTGACTCAAAATTTCTTTCAGTTGTCGGTAATTACAGTGGGAAGGTTTTTATGAAAGAAAATTTTGAGAAAAATCCGCGGAAATCTTGCAAAATTCATTTTAAAGAAACGGATGGACCGATTTGACTTAAAGTTTCTGTTAGTAGTCTGTAATTGAAGTGGAAAGGTTCTAATAAAGAACATTTTGAGAATAATCTGCGAAAATGTTGCAAAATGTATTTTAAAAGATATTAGCATTTCCCCACATTTTATATCGAACCTTTATGGTTTCATCTTTTCGTAGTTCTTTTTGGACATATTTTTGGCGAAAATGGGCAGCGTATATCATTAAGTAATTGTCAATTATGGAAAATTCTCAAAATATGTTAATTTTCTACAAATAATTGGATTGTCATTGCCTTGAAAAAACTATCTACATATATATATATAACCAGTGAGCGGAGCAGTATAGGCGGACGTGGGCGACCATATGATACCCTACACAACTTCCACGAAAATCGAACTTTCTGTGGTTGTATATTCTGAGCATGAAAAATATTTCGCTATATTTACACCCTCTTGACCGACTAAAGGTCAACAAATATTACTAATATTCAGTGAATCCCTTCTAATTACTTGTCCAGATTCCCTTCGCGGTGGGTTGTGTTATGATGTTCGACTTCCAATTGTGGACTATATATGGACTAGAAAAAACACAACAAATTAAGTATTCGGTCCACCTCATCCCAATATTATCTGATCATCACCGAAAATTATAGGCGTTATCCTTGACCATTCCTGGATCCTCATGGAAATTTTCAAAGCGATCCGCGCTGTATTTCCGCCTCCAGTGTGGTAATGTGTTACTAAATAATATCTGAGTACGTAAGCACCTTTAAATATTTAAATGTAACACCCGCATCCGAGTACATAAGACAATATAATTGGTATCAATTTAAAGGTCAACCACTCCTCTTGGATATAATATAAACTTCTCGGGTCTATGTCCTTCAGGGGTAAATATATACGCTATAGAATACAAATATTGTCATTTTTCACACAAAAGTTAGGGTCCATGTGACCCGCTAAATATTGATCGATCTTTATCAAAACAGGCATGCTTATTCTTTGGCCAAATCCCCATCTCCATGTAGAAATTCGCGGTGTTAGGGCCATAATTGCGACCAAAAAATCAGACAAAAATTTAGTTTTTGGTCCATTTAATCCCCTAAATATTAACCGATCTTTACCAAAAACAATAGGGGTCTTCATTGGCCAGAACCCATCCTACATGCAAAATTTCGTGAAGATTGGTCCATAACTGCGGCCTGTATCGTGTTTACAAATTATAATGGACAGACGGACGGACGGACGGACGGACACACATGTCTAGATCGACTCAGATAGTCGAGATATGACGATCGGTAAACTAAAAGGTGGGTCTAGGACCAATATTTCGTGGCGTTACAAACTCTTGGGGCTGCACAAAGCTATACTACCCTGACAACATAGTTGTGCAGGGTATAACCAGTGAGCGGAGCAGTATAGTCGGACGGGGCCGACCATATGATACCCTACACAACTACCACGGAACTCAAATTTTCTGCGGATGTTTATTCCGAGTCTGGGCAATATTTCGTGATATTTGCACCCTCGTGGCCGATTAGAGGTAAACAGCACCTCTTAGTCACACTGACATTTTTTCCGAATATTAGGAGTATTCAGTACAGCTATTGTCCAGATTCCCTTCACCGTGGGTTGTGTTGTGATGTTCGGCTTTCATTTGTTGTCTATAGATCGACTCGAAAATGACACAAAAAATTAAGTTTTCGGTCCACTTCATTCCAAAATTATTATCTGATCATCACCGAAAATTATAGGCGTTGTCCTTGACCATACCTGGAACCTCATGGAACATTTTAAAGCGATCAGCGCTATAGTTACGCTTTCTAGAGTGATAATGGGTTAATAAATAATATACGAATACGGAGATACCTGTAAATATTTAGGTGTAACTCCCACATCCGGGCACATACAACAATATAATTGGTCTTAATTTAAAGGTCAAGCACTCCTCTTGGATATAATGTCAACTTCTCGGGTCTATGTCCTTCAGTGGTAAATATATATACTATAGAATACAATTTTTGTAATTTTTCACACAAAAGTTAGGGTCAATTTGACCCGCTAAATATCGACCGATCTTTATCAAAACATGCATGTTTTTTCTTTAGCCCGATCCCCTTCTCCATGCAAAATTTCACGATGTTCGGGCCATTATTGCGGCCTCTGGAGCGAACAGAAAAACCGAAAAAAATTTAGTATTTGGTCCATTTCATCCCCTATATATTAACCGATCTTTCCCAAAAACAATAGGGGTCTTCATTGGCCAGGACCCATTCTACATGCAAAATTTCGTGAAGATTGGTCCATAACTGTGGCCTGTATCGTGTTTACAAATTATAATGGACAGACGGACGGACGGACACACATGTCTAGATCGACTCAGCTAGTCGAGATATGACGATCGGTATACTTAAAGGTGGGTCTAGGACCAATATTTCGCGGCGTTACAAACTTTTGGGGCTGCACAAAGCTATAATACCCTGACAACATAGTTGTGTAGGGTATAAATATATGAAAAATTTAATGTTAATTATTTGTATGAAATCGAGCAAAATATGTATAGTTCTATATGTAAATGGACGTATTTGAGCAACCGTTTGCTGCAGCACAGTGCGCTATCCAGAATGTATCTCGACACAAAATCGAATACATGAAATGGAACCTAGGATCAATTTGGTACGTTGTGCACTAATTCGTCCCAATCGGACAAGCTTTAAGTATCTGTTACAACACTAGGTAAAAGCGGATGAAATTATATATGGAAGCTATATCTGAATCTGCAGCAATACTCCGCATACATCAATCAGAACATAATTCAGTATTCTGTGAAAAATTTTGTTTCAATCGAACAAACATTGGACAAGACTATATACAGGAGCTATATCGAAATCTGAACCAATTCCAACAAAACTTCGTTTTGATAAATCAGCACCCAATTTAGTAATCTGTGCAAAATTTTGTCTCAATCGGACCAATATTTTGAGTTTGGTGCACTAATTACACAAAATCGGATGAAACTGTATATGGCAGCAATATCTAAATCTAAACGGGGTTTCTCCAATTTCAATAGGGTTCGTCCTTGGGTTAAATAAGGGACCTACGCCAAATTTCATCCAAATCGGATCATACCTGCAGTTTGCTCAATACATGGACGAACAGACGGACAAGCATAAATCGACTCAGAAAGTGATTCTATGCATATTCTCAAAAGAAACCATGGGTCTAAATTGTTTGTATTTTGGAGTTATGAGCACGTTTTTCAATCTCTGGGTTCCTATTGGGTGTCAAATCTCTGCACTAAAAATTATAAATATAGTTCCACTTTAGCCCCCCAATTTGCGAGGTTCAACCGAATTAGCTCTAAATTGGTACAGAACCTTAATCAGTTTTTTGGCGATAAACCTTTTCTCACTCTCTCACCTATCCATTTCACGAAAATCTCTAATATTTTTGGTAACCCAAAAAACTTTTCCTTATAACAAGTTGTAAAATAGTTTTAATATGAAACTAAAAATTATATATTTTATCTGTAATTTTATTTCATTGCATGTCCTTTTTTGTCTACGCAAAAATAACTAAGGATTTTAATTTCAATTTAAAACTAAAATTGGGAAAGCAAAGTTTTACTTAAAATTTTATTTTACTTTTAGTTGTTAGCCAAAATAACAAAAACCGGATTTTTCACAAAAGTAAAGGGAGAACATTTTCAACTCTACCACAATTAACACTTAAAAAACTGTTCATATTTGGTTACCACAAAAAAATCCTCTCGTAAATACGTCCCCAATTTCTGGGTAGGGAAGAAGAAATAAGATGAAACCAAACTGTCCATTCAATTTTATTATCATTGGTTGTGTGTTAAGCAGATGTTTTCAAATTATCCTGCCAATGAATGCCATCAGTGGGTGACTGCCATGGGTTTTGGTCTGCAGCATTACACCACCTATAAATGGAAAGTGATGAGGGTATGTATGAATACTTGTTCTTTTTGTTATTTATTATTCCTTTTGTTTGGCCCAAATCTACAGAATCAAGTAAGTAAGTTCTTTACATTTCAGTAAAATAATTTTCAGTTTTTTTCTGGTTTTTTTGTTCTGCGGTTTCGAAATAACAATTGTTTTCCCAAATTTTTTTGGCAGTTTTACATCAGTTCAGTTTTACATGAGGGCATACAGCATACATAGGGGTGTAATTCAGAATTACTGCAACCAGTCAACCACAACAAGTCCAAGTTCAATTTGTTCTCCGTTTATATTCGATTTCCATATAAATTTGGTTTGAGTTTTGTGCTCAGCAGTAAACCAGTTAGTTGTTCGTTACTGTACTGCTGCTGTTCACCACTTTAGTTAGTAATTCTATTGATTTTATGTTGGGAGCTTATGCTTTTCTCAAAAGGGAGCAAAAAAAATATATTGTTAATTAACTTAAGTGGTCTGGAGAAGCCGGCTTTGCATTAAAAACCAGCGAGCCGAGACTGGGCAATATTTCGTGATATTTGCACCCTCTTGCCCGATTAGAGGTAAACAGCACATCTTCCTCACACTGACATATTTTCCGAATATTACGAGTATTCAGTACAACTATTATCCAGATTCCCTTCACCGTGTGTTGTGTTGTGATGTTCGGCTTTCATTTGAGGTTTATAGATCGACTCGAAAATAACACAAAAAATTAAGTTTTCGGTCCACTTCATTCCAAAATTATTATGTGATCATCACCGAAAATTATAGGCGTTGTCCTTGACCATAACTGGAACCTCATGGAACATTTCAAAGCGATCAGCGCTATAGTTCCGCTCTCCAGAGTGATAATGGGTTACTAAATAATATACGAATACGGAGATACCTGTAAATATTTAGGTGCAACTCCCACATCCGAGCACATACAACAATATAATTGATCTTAATTTAAAGGTCAACCACTCCTCTTGGATATAATATCAACTTCTCGGGTTTATGTCCTTCGGGAGTTAACATATTCCCCATAGAATACAAATTTTGTCATTTTTCACACAAAAGTCAGGGTCCATTTGACCCGCTAAATATTGACCGATCATTCTCCAAACAGGCATGCTTATTCTTTGGCCCGTTCTGCTTCTCCATCCAAAATTTCACCATGTTCGGACCATTGTTGCGGCCTCTGGAGCGACCAGAAAAACCGACAAAAATTTAGTATTTGATCCATTTCATCCCCTAAATATTAACCGATCTTTCCCAAAAACAATAGGGGTCTTCATTGGCCAGAACCCATCCTACATGCAAAATTTCGTGAAGATTGGTCCATAACTGTGGCCTGTATCGTGTTTACAAATTATAATGGACAGACGGACGGACGGACACACATGTCTAGATCGACTCAGCTAGTCGAGATATGACGATCGGTATACTTAAAGGTGGGTCTAGGACCAATATTTCGCGGCGTTACAAACTTTTGGGGCTGCACAAAGCTATAATACCCTGACAACATAGTTGTGTAGGGTATAATGATTAAATTGGCTTCAATTTCATAATTTAGTAATAAATTAATCCACCCAGTAAAGCTTAACATACTTATATTCCTTCCTTAATAACCAACACTTGTATGGCTTTAATATGCTTACTTAGGAGTTTGGGTTGGGATGGAATTGGGATGCCTCACCCGCAATTAGGAAATTATACTCCAGGCTAAAATGTTGGTCAGCATTTTGGATATTATGCTGCGTTTTTGTTCCTTTTTAATAAGTGCAATTTTAAATTACAAACCCCTAAAAAAGTGAATTTGTTGAAATTTTATATGTAAATCTGTGAATATGATAGGATTTGTAAGGTTTACTGGGGTTTGTTTTAAATTAATTAATAAAATATATGTGTATGTATTCCCCATATCAGTACCATAAAAATCTATTTTACTTCTGTCATCAATTTTTAATTATTTGGGATATAGAGAATTTTATGAACGTTTAGTTGATAACATGGTTTCCAACATGATGTGTTATTTTGAATTTTGGAAATTGTATTCTGTAACATTTGACCAGTAAGGAAAGGCTAAAGTCATATGATGCCGATTTTAGCCCTTCCTTACAACATTTGGAACCTGTTTAAGTTTGATGCATTGGCCTACAACTTCCTGAGCTCAGTCGATCGCGGATGCTGATTGGCAGCTCGGGTATTGCCTCTGCACGTTCCCTCTGCGGACACCGCAGAGCGTATATACCAAAGGGCAACGGTTGTTGTTGGTTTGCTTCCTTTGCTTGATACTCTGTTACTGGAATATGTGTATGAATGTAGTTGTAGCTGTACAAATACGAAGATCATTATGATCCCAACGAACCTCTGTGATCCACGTGAACCTCAGCGTTCACTTGCTAACTGAAACTTGTCGAGCTAACTAGCACTAACAGGCCTCTGACGCCACCACACCAAATTACATAAGGTAATTTATTTGTTGAAAGAAAAGAAGAAAAGAATCACCAATAAAACCAATGAATTGAATATTAAAAATCTCTTGAGTTTTATTTCTTGTAATTTCTTCTCTTTTCTATATATGCTCCAACACGCGCGTATCACCACATTCACCATTAAGCGCTTGGGAGACCTTGTTGTTAAGTTCTTAACACCCGCTCTCTCGAGTTAATTATTTGCACACCCCTACCATCACCACGGCGAGGAGTTGAGCAATTCCCACGCCTAAACAGGAACCTTTTGTGTTTCGAAGAGGTGATCACACCCAGAAGTCTTGTGATCAAGAAGCGAAGTAGCCTGTATCCCCTTGATGCCACGTGAAGTATGATGTCTATGCAAAAAACAGCCACTAAAACCCCATCGATAGAATTTATACAACTATCGATGTACATATTTTTATACCCTCCACCATAGTATGGAGGGTATATTACGTTTCTCTTCATTTGTACCTCATCGAAATAATCATTTCCAACCCTATAAAGTATACTACAGAAAAAATCGAAATTGACTTTTTGTTTGATTATTGTTCTACATGTTCACACAAAAATTTAGACATCTAATGTAAAAATCAGCGATCTTATTAAACAAATTCAAACGAACGTAACTACAATCGTACGTTTTTATACCGTTCACCACTATGTGGTACAGGGTATTATGTCTTTGTGTATATGTTTGTAACAGGCAAAAGGAAACGAGATAGACAGATGGTTCCTTTTGAGAATTTGCATAGAATCACTTCCTAAGTCGATTTATGTATGTCCATCCGTCGGTCTGTCTATATTAAATTATAAATAAAGTACAGGTCGCATTTATAATCCGAATTGGATGAAATTTGGCATAGGTCACTTATTTGGCCCAAGGACGAACCCTATTGAAATTGGGAAAAATCGGTTCAGATTTAGATATAGCTCCGATATATATTTTCGTCCGATTTAATGTAAACGGTCCCTATATACCTTTCGATTTGCACGAAATTTGGTACAGCGTAATGAATTAGGTATGGAATGATGTGTGTCAAGTTTCCTGAAAATCGGTTCATATTTCGATATAGCTCTCATATATATTATCGTCCGATTTAATGTAAATGTTGTACCAAAGTACCTATATATGGTTTGATTTGCACGAAATTGGGCATAGCGTAATGAATAGAGTCTAGAATGATGTATTTTATGTTTCCTGAAAATCGGTTCAGATTTAGATATAGATCCCATATATATTTTCGTCCGATTTAATGTTAATGATGCACTAAAGTCCCTATATAATGTACTGAATTAGGTCTAGAATGATGTGTGTTAAGTTTCGTGAAAACCAGTTCAGATATAGATAGAGTTCCCATAAATATTTCCTACGGATTTAATGTAAATGATGTGTCAAAGTCTCTATATATCATTCTATATGGTCTACAATAATGTGTGCAAAATTTCGTGCACTAAAGACCCAAAGTTTGTCCGATGTCACACAATTTTGTACAATGAACTGTAGTTAATATAAATTAATCTCTGGCAAGTCTTGTTGAAATCGCTCCAGATTCGGATATAGCTTTACATATATATTTTCGTCCGATTTTAAACAAAATTGACATTTTAGAATTTAGATATAAATTCTGCACCAAACTCCCCAGGTGGGTCCGATTGGGACAAAAATTTGTACAACGTACTGAAGATACTATAACATGACGTGTGGAAAGTTTTTTTTTTTGAAATCGGTTCAGTTAAGATATAGCTCCTAGATATAGTTGCAGCCGTTTGCTACATAATTTTGCACAACGAACTAAAGTTTATATAGCCTAACGTTTGCCAAATTTTGTAATAATTGATTCTGAAAATGCCAAACTGGATTTTCTGGAAAAGCTGGGATGGTTATTTGCTGCCGAAACGAGGAAATAATATTCTTTAATGCAGGAATAATTTCTCCTCGAAATAATATGAAAAAACCAAAGAAATAAAAACAAGGTGTTTTAGAAAAGGAATTTCCCAAATGGTGGAATTTTATTGAACAAAATTCGGTGGAGAATTTGGAAACGAATCTTACCAATGACAGTTGTGTTTGCTGGTTAGAATAGAAGTGTTTTTATTTACAATGAGAAGAAAGAAAACAACCAGTGAAAAACATAAAACATTTGCATTTAGTACCAAGAGAGAGATGCAAATTTAGGCGAATAAAAGGAAAATGGAAAATAGGGTGACCAGCATAGTTAACCTTCTCGTTAACATTACCGGCCCCCTTGCAGGAACTGCAACTAAAGAAATTAACCAAAAAGTAGCACTCTCTCTCTTGTTTACAACAAATTGAATGTATTTAAATATATGTATATAGAGTTGTGAACGGGCTGGTACCAGGATACAGTCTTCCTTCAGAGTGACCACCTCCGGAATATATATGTCCGTAGCCACTGGATACTAAAGTCTGCTGTAAAGGAAAGTCTGTGCTTTTTGGGAAGGAGGAAAAAACAATAGTGCATTAATTGGTGGAATATAATCGACAGGAATAGCGACTAGTGTGTTCACTGGAGCAACTCTTACCTTGGAATACACCAGGTGAGTGAATACGGACGCACCTATAGCTATTCGCACGTAAAAAACGGCTGCGTATGCCTTTCTGGATGCATCGCAAAAGCCATGGAACTGAATGCCAGCCGAAGGAGTAAAACTGATCCACATCGGAATTCGAACTCTATCATGAACTTAGTAGTTTGACTGGAATATTTTCCAATTGGACAA
>NW_026883037.1:0-45122 GCF_032173495.1 Musca vetustissima
CACCCTAAACATTACTGAAAACAATAAGAGTCTTCATTGGCCAGAATACATTCTACATGCAAAATTTCGTAACCATTGTTCCATAACTGTGGCTTGCATCGTGTTTACAAATTATAATGGACCGGCCGGACGGACACATGCCTAGATCAACTCAGCTAGTAGAGATATGATTGGTATACTTAAAGGTGGGTCTAGGGCCAATATTTCGCGGCGTTACTTGGGGCTGCACAAAGCTTTTATACTCTGTATACTCTGTATAATAATATGCTCTATATTATGGTCGAATATATGAGTTTTCCTTCTAAAACATCGAATCTTTTGACGCTTATTTTACGACATTTCAAAAACAATTGACTCAATGTAGAATTAGGTCAACATAGGGTCATGTTGTGAATTTGAATTGTTTGGCCCTAGAATATTAAACATACATTCAACACAATCTTATATGGTAAATATCACACTGAAGACTTCCTTAATGCATCACAAGACCGTCCAACCCAAAAAAAAGCCGAAAGGAAGTATGGATTTGCATTCACATTAAATTCTGTTATGCACCAGGGATAACAAATAACAACACCAAGCGAAACATGCATTTCTACATATGTACGCATGACAGTTAGCAACACATACATGTGTGTGTTGTCGGCAGTTGTTTTGTCGTTACATTTATGGCACACATTTTTATGGTCGCTTTTGAACCGAAAAACGGCTAATTATCCCTTAAAAATCCCACAACGCAAGTAATGTGCATTGTTACTAATGGGAGGAAGTTCGCTGATTAACATTCGCTTGAAATTTGGTTTCTTTTATTTTTCACCAATTATTTGTGTAACACACCGAACCCAAAACATGGCAATGCAAAGCAAAATGAAATGCAAGAATTTGCATTAATTTTGTTGTTCGTTATTCTTCTGGATTCGTTGAAATGCACCAAATTTGTGTTTAAATTTTACTGCAAGCCTTAAGGCGAGGACAAACAACATACCCTGATTATTCTCATTATGTTTTAAATTTTATGAAGTTGTAAAAATGTTCAGCAATTACTCATGAGGAAGACACAAATACGTAGTCGCATGCAGACACTTACTAATGACAAAAAATAAGATTTTTTACAAATGTTTAAAATTTAAGTAGGCATTTTAAATGCATATCCTTGGCCAATGAAAGAAGACTGTTTTCTTAAAAATATGTTGTTTCTTTTTTTGAAAAGTTGCTTTCGTAGCGATCTCTTCACTTTACATAAGAAATATTTTTCAAATTTTCTGTAAGAGTATATCCTAAACTTATACGATTTCGTATAGTACAAATTTTCGTTTAGACTCGAAATTGCCCAATTTCAGATACCATCCTCTCAATCCCTTGACAGTTTTATTTCCAGTTTCTATTCTTACACCATTTATTATAAATATTCTTATTCGCACTTCTATTTCCATGCGCTTTGTATCGGTTGAAGCTTCCAGTGAATTCTATTACAATACAAAAAGGAACCACAAAAATTCCCTCACACCATGCGTAAAGTACCTATGTTTTTGTTTGTGTGCTTCGTCTTCTAAAATTAAATTCTTTCATGATGAGACTACTGATATAGAAACCTAAATAACTTGACTTTTTTGCCATCTCCATCACAAAACGTGAAACTCCTTTGCTCTATTAAATAGAATTCCGAACAAAAAACCAAGAAGAAGAAACAAAAGAAAACACATATTTGAAAACAAAGGAATACTAAAAATTCCTTAAAGATAAAGTAAATTGCGCATGTGCAACGATGCCAGGCAGGCCAGACATCTAAAAAGGGGGGTTTCAGTTCACAATCATGTCAACTCAACCGAGACACCATAAACTTTACAAAGCCATAGTGCTGACCTACTATTAAAGTAATATACATGGCAATAATGTGGGGTGAATTGTGGTTATATTGAAGAAGAAGAAGAAGAAATAAAAGGCAAAGCAAAAGGATGAAAGATACTATGGTAGTAAATATGGTACACACACAATGAATGGTGTTCTGGTTTATACTTCTTGCAGGTTTGTATTTCTACTACTAGGCCTTGAATTTTTTAAATAGAACAGAAAAACAAATTATAAATAACAAGATCATGGACAGGAACAGAAATATACCTACCACGTAAATGGAAAATAAAATGAAAAAGGGAATTTAGTGGAAAAGAAATATAAATGTGGAACATTTACTCACGCATATACAATTATTGTGAAGGCAATTGTGTGAACATTAGGGTGGATAAGGTAATGGACAGGGAATTAATTATTGAACCACCTTACATTAATTATGTGTTCTATATTGAGGGTACCAAAAATAAAATTGGCAGGAGCTGTAAATAGGAGCTTCAACAACTTAAACAAGTAAGGAAAGTAGAAAAGTCGGTCTGGGCCGACAATATGTAATATTTCACCACTTTGGGTATTTTCTACATATGTATCCTAACAATTTCATGTCAGTGTTCCCTTGGAGGAAAATTTACATGAAATTGATCGAAATTGACCTTATCAAGTGGAGTAATCGATTTAAAGCAAACTTGATACACCCTACTCGATATACCGCACGACACCTCTCCTGTTGGCCAATTCTGGTCAATTGTAAATCGTTTAAAACAGTTCTATGGTCGATTTTTAGCACCTGGGCGGTGTTACGACTGCTAAAATGCCGGTCAACTTCGATCATTTCTCCGATTTTATCGAAATTTTCGATGAACGGCCTACCTGTGCGAGGTATATCTTTAACATAAAAAATTCCTGGGCGGAATCTACGAAACCAAAATTGCACATAATTGTATGTTACAGTATCGGAATTGCATTTTCGCCTTTATCAAAGAAAAACGGTAAAATGTATCGAATTTTCTCTTTGTTCACTTCCATTTTTAACACCCTGTAACTCACAACTGAATGCACCAAACAAACAGCAAAATAATTTAGTTTACTGCGAAATGTCACCCTTCCAACGAGCATAAATCTGAAATTGTTTGATAGACACTTTACGAGAAATCTAATCATTTTCCCCAACGTAATATATAGGAGTTATGTCTAAATCTCAGTCGATTTTTCCCAATTTCAATAAGGTTCGTCCTTGGGCCGAATCATTCAATTCGGATCATAAATGTGACCTGTATTTTGTTTACAATTTAACATGGACAGACAGACGGACGGACATGCATAATAAGTTCTAGAAATTGATTCTATGTATATTCTCAAAAGGAACAATGTGTCTATCTCGTTTCCTTTTGCCTGTTACCCTGTACCACAGGGTATTAAAGGGTATAAAAATATCGGAAATGAGGCAATACCTTTATATATTAAATGTCTAGTCTATACATAGATCTACATCGAAAAATTTTGTGTATGTGTTTATCTCCATCTGGGAACCATCTTGGCTTTCGGTTGGAAATTACGACTAAAGCCTTGAAGATACCGAAAATTGTGCGATAACTTTATATGGTTCCGATGTCAAAACCACAGCGTACACTTTCTGCAAATATTTGTATTACCTTCCAAGAAACCTGAATGTCAGGGTACCTGAAATGAATGCTTTCACAGGAGGAAATTTCAACAAAACACCTAAAAATACAATAATTGTGTGGGAAATTTTATTCATATCTAAAATTATCAATGTTTATACACCGTTACCTCACAAACTTCCACATTTTTGGTGTTGGGAACGCAACTTGACTATAATTTTTAGTTTTGGAATCTCATTGGGTTGTGGGAGGTATTTTAAAGATTTTGGAACGCGTTTCAATCGATTTGGCTGTATTTTAATATTTTGGGTTCTCATTGGGTGCATCTATCCAATATCGGTCCGCCTTTTGATATAGCCTCCATATAACAATTCCTCCTATTTTCGGTATTTTGACAATTTCAGACAACCTTCACGTGAAAGATCCGATTCCAATTTTTCGACCTGAGTGGTTGGTACCTCGCAATATACCATGACGTAGCCCCATTATATATGTCGCGATCCTTTATAGGAATTTTGAATGTTCACCTCACTACAGATGTCATAACAAGCTCGACACTACCTTAATAACGTTTTTTATGTGGATTTAAAAAATATTTATATAACCATCCTAAATTTACTCTCACTTATCCAATTTATTAAAGAAATAATCTGAACCACCTGAATACGAATAAAGAACCCATCCTCCCATCCAATATACACACGAAAGCGAAACTGTTTAACAAGTTCCTTTTAGTTTTTTGGTCATGGTCACTATTTATACTATGACATAGGACACAATGCAACGAAAAAAAAACGAACAAAACTAAAACAACGCTTTTTTGTTTTGCATTTTTTTATATATTGTTGTTGTGGTTGTTGCTGTTTTTGTTTATCGCCTTTGGCATTTTGACAGACATGTTCAAGTTTATAAACAAGACAAGTGGTCAGGAGGCCTATTTAGCTGTGTGTTTGCCGCAAAATTGCGACCATAGTCCATACAATGCGTGCGACGATCATTTTTATAAGTAGGCATTTTTGAACAAAAAAAAAAAAAAAAAAACTACGTATATGGACATATTAAAGTGGTTTCGAGAGACAGCCGAAGGATGAAATATTTTATGGCCGAATACAAATATTCCTTTGGTCAGTTGGGTACAACCGAATTCGAAATAAGATTTTAAAAAAATGAAATAAAGCTATTCATAAAAAGCATCATAAAATGTAAAGTATCGGATTCAACATCTGGAGTTAAACTAAATACCAAAAGTCTCCTTTTAATGACATTCCATTCACCTGATATTGGATTTATAAGTACTGAAAATGTTGACCCTTTGTGGGGGAGGTACCAGAAGGAGTAAAATAATGAGTCCCATATTCAAACATGGTCTAGACCTGGTAAAGATATTCATATTGGATTTATAAATATCGAAAATTTTGACCATTTTTGGTGGAGGTACCAGAATGAGTGGACTAATAGGTCTTACCTTCCTACTTGAT
Organism: Musca vetustissima; assembly: GCF_032173495.1. Lineage (NCBI taxonomy): Eukaryota > Metazoa > Arthropoda > Insecta > Diptera > Muscidae > Musca > Musca vetustissima. Next base: position 4,949 of record NW_026883037.1, read on the forward strand.
CTAGGCTTGGTAAAGCTAAATAGGTTGTACAAAGTTTCGTAAAAATCTGATAGTTCGTTTGCATGTTATTATAAAATTATTTTTTAGCACAATTTTGACCATTTTGTGGGGGATTTAGCAGATGGAGTGGAACGATATTCCCCATCTTAACTTAAACAAAGTTTGGAAGAAATATTAAGTTATTAAGTTATCGAGTGTTAACGTCCGCACTATCCAGTCAGACAGAAGGACGGACGGACAGGTGTAAATCGACTCCAATTTTCTGAAACTGATTTGGTCCAAAGAAACATGGGATCTGAAACCAATATTTCGATAAGACACATTTTTACCGTATCAAAGTATATATGGGAAATTACAAAATTCTTTTTAAATTCCATAAAAAAAAATTTGAAAAATTTTTTTGCGAGCACATTCATGATTTTTGGTACATAGATTAAGAAAAATATGCTGATTCGAAATATGTACGCGTTCACAAATTCGGATGCTGCGCACAAAAGTTATAGCGGTTTTAAATCTTGTATTTCAAATATAAAATAAATGTATTCCTATTCGTTGTAACTCGCGAATTTCTTCACAAATGGTTAAACACCTTTGGTTTCTTTGCATACTGGTCAAATCTCATTGAATTACGGTAAATTGTTGCGAAAAACAAATAGAAGCATGTTTAATTAAATCGAAATGTTTTTGAATTTTCGATTTTTTTAGTATGGTTAAGGGAATACGGTTTTGCCTTAATCTTCTAAAATATGCGACGCTTTTTTCTTCAAATTCTTTTAGACGATTGTTAAATATCGGTATATTCATCTGATAACAGTTTCGACTGTAAAAATGACTAAATATATTGCAGTTACAATACATAAATATGATCAATATTGCAAAGCATGCAATTCGCGTATTAGTTGAAATCTGTTCATGCACATGCAGTTTTCGTATAAACCGAATCAATGTCTTTCAATAATTATGAATTTTTCGATGTTTAATTTAGCGGTCAAAGTGTGCCGCTCGATGCACTTTACTATGCAAAAACCCTAAAAACGACTAAAAATCACGCAACGTGCATACGATTTTTATGCGCATCCGATTTCTGTAATCTCCTATGAAAATACACAAAAGGACACCTATTTTAAAAGGATCGGTTAAGAACCGCGGATGTGCCTCCACAATCGATTTTGGATAAAATACGCATATTACTCGCGTATTTTCACACAGATTCGCGAATATGATAACACAAGAATGAATGTAGGTGAAATCAATTCGAAGAAAAAAGCGATTATATACGCGAATTTGTGAAAATAAGTTTTTCCCACATTCAACGTACCTAAATTCGCCGCTTTCTTGGGCGGAGTTGAACATGGATGAGGTCATTAGATCCGGCACGTAAAAAAAACTAAAATCACGCGGGGTTTCACGGAATTTGAATGGACTTTCTTAATTTTAGACTCAAAAAATATGTTTTTTTATAAAAATGTACGCACCTAATTTTCGTCTTTGGAATCCAATTGCAAAGAAGCTACGGTGAGCACATTCATGAGACATACACTAAACGAAGCAAAATCTCTAGTTCTACAATCCTATAATTAGTTTAGTCCATTATCCGGATGCGCGTCCTAATTATAAGAAAAATTCAAAAAACACCGAAAATCCGGCTTCAAAATGTCAGCATCCATTTTGGGTGGATGCAGTGGTTATATCGAAAAATCATACATTAGGACCATATTGTCCATGGGGTATTCTGCAACTCAGTCACTGATCACATGTGCGTGCGTTGTGTAGTTTAGCCACAAATCAGGAAGGAACACAAAAAACTCGTTGGCTTCAACACATTTTCAGCCATGTTTTTACATTAATACCATCACAGCTTCCACCCAACTTATTATTTATTACCTATATTTTAAGATTTTGAAAAGAACACTTAATTTTATAGAAATGAATTTAAATTTATGCAATATGTTAATATTTTGCGAGTTATAACCTTGCAAACCTCAGCTTCAAGGAATTTAAAAGATTTTTGTAATTTCCCATATATCCTCATTAGCCATAAGGATGAAGGTATACAAATTAGGGGCACTAGGCATTAGGAACAACCTCCGTATGTCTTCACTATTTTCTATTTGAAAGAAGAGATTTTCGGCAATAGTAAAATTTTTAAAATTTCAAATACGTTGTAGTCAATTTAGCTATAACCATAATATATCACGTGTAGTCTAACTATGATCGCATTTCATCACATCCGGTTTTATTTAACGTTCCCTTTCATTGTATTGTGTGTTTAACTTAACAATTATTCGAACTTACTTAGAAATCTCTTGATTATGTCGAATCTATAAAAACCCCCCACATATTATAGAAATGTCAAAAATATCAAATATTTTGATAACTGACAGTACTGACATACGTCTATAATTCTAATTCGCAAATACATCAAATCCTGCCGAATCCTTTTGTTGTTTCTCATACTGTTTCCTCGCCATTTCAAAAAGATTCGGTTGATTCGTGTTAATCCGCTAATGTCTTCTTCTGCTGCTGCGTTTTGTTTACATTTCATAGCTGACTGACTGCTAACCACATAATCATCTGTCAATTACTCACGATCATCACGATCGATTCATGGCATGCCGCATTTTTTATTTTTTTACTACTTGTTGTTGCTGTTGTTTGTTTTGTGAGATTGTTTTTTTTTGTTCAGCATTGTTTTTTGCTGTTGTCTGCTTCATCTCAACAATTTTAAATACTTGGCATTTTGAAGGACAAAGAAATTAAATACAAAAATAAATGTTCGATAACAAAATAAAAGAAACAGAAGAAACTCGGATTTCTTCGTAGGACTGTTCGTCGGTCCGTCTGTCTGTCCGCATCCTTGTTTTTGCAATTTTTACGTGACTTATCACGTGAAAATCTTTACTTTTGTATGTTTTCATTTTTATTCGTAGTCGTCATTGTCGTCGCCGTCTTCTTCCCTGAAGCAGCATTTATCACCCTTTTGTGAAATCGAAAAACGTGTCTAAAAATCAGTGGTTATTCGGTTGTATTGCGTCTTTGTTGCCACCCCACAACATTACCATATCAGTTGCCCTACTCCTTCCAGTTTCTGGTTTGTGTTTCGTTTCGTTTTGTGCTGTTGTGTTCCATCATTTCCCAGTAAGCGTTGGAAAATCAGGAAAAAAATACAATGGTGGTCATTTGCAAGTACTTATCGCGAGTTAGTGAAGTGTGATTCCTTGTGGTGTGGTTTTTTGCTGCTGTTGTTGTTGTGCCATCATGGCCTTATCCAGTCGTCATCATCATCAGCAGCAGTAATATTCTAAGTGGTACAGTGGTTACAACGACAGCAACAACAACAATTTCGTGGCTTGGCTTTCCATGAAAAATATCCCATGGCCGGACATGGTACTCAATTTCATGCACCCTGATTTTTATTACGATTTCCACTGGCGGGTCATACTTCATTTTGATAGCGCAACTTCAGAATTTGAATCCATTTATTTTCGTTTCAAATTTGATGTTGTCAGTTATTTTATTGTTGTTTTTCGACTTTATTGTTTTATGGCTGCATTGACGTTCTTTTTTTATTTTTTGGTTGGTTTTTGGGCGTGTTGCTGAATTAATGATTCTTTGCAGCACTTAAATTTCTTAGCATTGTTTTTGTTGTTAGTCATTGCTAAAAATGACAAAAAATTAACACCAAATAATTTATTTTTCTTTTTTTCACATCAAATTATTCATACGTTAACACCAACAATTTCTGTTAAATTAAGACATAACAAACGTTACGGACGGACGAGCACGAAATGTGGACTGGTTGAATTTTAACACCTTTGTTTTTTGGTCTGTCGCCTACCTCGCTGTGTGTCAATTCTATGCTGAAATGCAAATTAATTATTCTGCTAATTGAAATAAATTAGATTTTTATTCAAATGCCAATGATTGGTGTGAACATGCCCTTAAATAAATACCGATAAAGTAACCACTGAAATGTGAGTTGTGTTTTTTTCTGTAGCTAGAATTCACTTCAGCTTTTCATGTTCCCGACTGTGGGATGTCTTATCCAATTTCATAATCAGTAAATATTTTAAATGATTTAACCATTCAGTGGTAATACGTGAATTTTCAACTCAGAGAAAGTGTGTAACTCCAATGATTAAAAAGATCGGAGTTACCAGAATATCCGATGTACACATCTACACTGAAGTACAGGGTATTACCTCTTAGTAAATATGTTTGTAACATTCAAAAGGAAACATCATGTAGCTCATCTCGAAAGAAATGGAAATGGAAACAATATAGACCCATAGTTACTTTTGAGGATATACATAGAACAATTTTCTGAATCGATTTATGAATTTCCGTCCTTTCGTCTGTCTGTCAATTATTTTTAAGTCCAAGTCGCATTTAGCTCCCATTTATATTTTGATCCGATTTTACGATAGGTTCTCAAAGACGTACCAAATTGAGCCAAAATTGGCGTATACTAAGTTTTGTCGAAATGAGTTAAGATTTAGAAGGTAGGGTGCTCTGTTTTATTGAATTCGGTTCTAATTTATGTAAATGCTGCACCACAGACTATGCCTATGTTTGATTGCGGCGAAATTTGTCTCGGTTCACATAGGGGAAATGTATAGTAAATGGTGATTATAAGTCGTACAAATATTATATTTATTGTCCGATCGATATAAAATATGGCATACGATATTGGTCCAGATTTGAATACAGCTTCCGCATATATTATCATCCGATATCAAATAACTAACACAATACACAATCCACATGATTAAAATCGGTTCGCATTTATATAGTCCCAACATTTTCTTAATAATTTTTTTGGCTAATCTTCAAAATTTAAGAGGAATCGGTTCCGATTTTATACTGAAGCCGCACAAACATCTATCTACAGCGTCGGCAAAAATAATATAAACAAGCTTGTACCCTTGTTATCAATATGTATACATGATCTTGCCTGGGAACTATTAATTACCAAGAATCCGGAATGTCAAATCCCAACCAATCGGTGAACAACTGTGAGCCCTTTATATTAGGGCAACGACAAAACATAGAACTATATTTAGCATTTTTTGCATAGATAGATGTCATCTTCCAAACATCCTGAATACCAAAATATGAACCACTTTTGTGGGAATTTTCGCTTAAAAACGTCGCAAAAAGGGTTCATATGGGAGGTATGTCAAAATATGGCCTTATATATGAAATTTTCTTCACAGAAATTGCTTACCCTCCAAGAACCCAAATTGCCAAACTACAGTTACTTTGGCAAAAAATGAGACTTAAGCCTTAACATAAGAGGGAAAAGGGACTGGACCTTTGTATGGGGGCAATGTTAAAACATGGAACTTATTGATAAATTTCTGTTTTCAAATTACAGCCGGATAGAACTATAAAACCAGTTAGCGGAGCTATATAGGCGGACGGGGCCGAACATATGATACCCTACACAACTTCCACGAAAATCTAAATTTCTGTGATACTACATTCTGAGCTTGGACAATATTTCGCGATATTTGTACCCTCTTGACCGACTTGATGTCAACAAATATTACTAATATTCAGTACAATTACTTGTTCAGATTCCCTTCACCGTGGGTTGTGTTGTGATGTTCGGCTTTCAATTGTGGCCTACTGATCGACTCGAAAGAATACAAAAAATTAACTTTTCGATCCACTTCATCCCAATATTATTATCTGATCATCGAAAATTATAGGCGTTGTCCTGAATCCTCATGGACAATTTCAAAACAATCATCGCTTTATTTCCGTCCTCTAGTGTGGTAATGGGTTACTAAATAATATATGAATATGTAAGCACCTGTAAATATTTAAGTGTAACTCCCACATCCGAGTACATACGACAATACAATTGGTATCAATTTAAAGGTAAACCTTGGATATACTATCAACTTCTCGGGTCTATGTTCTTCAGGGGTAAATCTATACGGTATAGAATACAAATTTTGTCATTCCCTTCTCCATGTAAAAATTCGCGATGTTTGGGCTATAAATGCGGCTTCTGGAGCGACCAGAAAATCAGACAAAAATAAAGTTTTTGGTCAATTTCATCCCCTAAATATTAACCGATCTTTATCAAAACCAGGAGGAGTCTTCATTGGGCAGAACCCATCCTACATGCAAAATTTCGTGAAGATTGGTCCATAACAGTGGCCTGTATCGTGTTTACAAATTATAATGGACAGACGGACGGACGGACACACCTGTCTAGATCGACTCAGCTAGTAGATATGACGATCGGTATACTTATATGTGGGTCTAGTACCAATATTTCGCGGCGTTACAAACTCTTGGGGCTGCACAAAGCTATAATACCCTGACAACATAGTTGTGTAGGGTATAAAAAAACAAAAATGAAGCGGTACATTTATATGGGAGCTATACCCGTGGCCCGAAACATAGCATTTTCAATAGTAAGCATCCTAGGAGTGGTTCTATCTAAAATATTGCCAGCTCTATCCTTATTTCAAAAGACAGATGGCTAAATCTGCATAAAATGTTATTCCGATCAAGAATGTATATTATCATATAATCTCCAAAATGATTTAACGTAGCAGTAATGATTGACATTTTGTCATTTTAAGGGGACCCCCCATTCTCGGGGTCATTTTTTTTTTTTTTTTTTTTTGATTTAATTCGAATCTACACAAATTCAAGAATGTCCCTACAAAATTTCAAGTGAAAAAAAAACTCTTGAAAATATAGCCGATTTATTGTGTCAGCATCAAGTGACGGCTTAAAGAGCTTCTCAAACTTTAAACCCGTTTTTCTCTTTTGCGAATGGCGGGCACGATAACTCAAAAACTAATAACCCAATCGATTTCAAATTTTTACATGTTTCTCTGTGAGTGTATAGCTATCGTATGAACTAGGATAAAGCCAATCGGTGAAGATCTTCCATATTTATACCCTTCACCACACTGTGGTACAGGGTATTATGTCTTTGTGCATATGTTTGTAACAGGCAAAAGGAAACGAGATAGACACATGGTTCCTTTTGAGAATATGCATAGAATCACTTTCTAAGTCGAATTATGCATGTCCGTCTGTCTGTCTGTCTGTGCATGTTAAATTGTAAACAAAGTAAACTTGCAAGGTCCCATTTATGATCCGAATTGGATGAAATTTGGCATAGGTCACTTATTCGGCCCAAGGACGAACTCTATTGAAATTGGGAAAAATCGGTTCAGATTTAGATATAGCTCCCATATATATATTTAACGAATTTTATGTAAACCGTCCCTATTTAGCTTTCGATTTGCACGAAATTTGGTACAGCCTAATCATTTAGGGCTATAATTATGTCTGCCAAGTTGAAAATCGGTCCAGATTTAGATATAGCTTCCATATATAGTTTCGTCCGATTTCATGTAAATGGTGCACCAAAGTCCCTATATATCCTTCGATTTGCACGAAATTTGGCATAACGTACTGAATTGAGCCTAGAGTGATGTGTGCCAAGTTTCAAGAAAATCGGTGCAGATTTAGATATACCTATCATATATAGTTTCGTCCGATTTTATGTAAATGGTGCTCCAAAGTCCCAATATATATTTCGATTTGCACGAAATTTGGCAAAACGTACTGAATTAAGCCTAGAGTGATGTTTGCCAAGTTTCGAGAAAATCGGTCCAGATTTAGATATAGCTCCCATATATAGTTTCGTCCGATTTCATGTGAATGGTGCCCAAAGTCCCTATATATCTTTCGATTTGCACGAATTTTGGCATAGCGTACTGAATAGAGCCTAGAGTGATGTCTGCCAAGTTTCGAGAAAATCGGTCCAGATTTAGATATAGCTCCCATATATAGTTTCATCCGATTTCATGTAAATGGTGCGCCAAAGTCTCTATGTACACTTCGATTTGCACGAAATTTGGCATAACGTACTGAAATGAGCCTAGAGAGAGGTCTGGTATGTTTCGTGAAAATCAGTCCAGATTTAGATATAGCTCCCATATATAGTTTCGTTCGATTTCATGTAAATGATGCACCAAAGTCCACATATATCTTGCGATTTGCACAAAATTTGGCAAAACGTACTGAATTGAGTCTAGAATGATGTCTGCCAAGTTTCGTGAAAATCGGTCAAGATTTAGATATAGCTCCCATATATTGTTTCGTCCGATTTCATGTAAATGGTGCACCAAAGTCCCTGTATATCTTTCGATTGATTGATGCTGGAATGATATGTGCTGAGTTTCGTGAAAATAGATTCAGATCTAGATATATATATATATATATATATATTCGTCCGATTTAATCTAAATAATGTACCAAGTTCTTATGTTTTATAGCGTTTTGAATTTAATCCAGAATGATGTGTGCCAAGTTTCGTGAAAAGCGGTCAAGACTTAAATATTTTCGTCCGATTTAATGTAAAAAGTGCACCACATGTATATTTCGATTTGCACAAAATTTGGCATAGCGTTCTGAATTGATGCTGCAATGATGTGTGCTGAGTTTCGTGAAAATCGATTCAGATCTAGATATATATATTTCCGTCCGATTTAATCTAAATAATGTACCAAGTTCTTATGTTGCATAGCGTTTTTAATTTAATCCAGAGTGATGTGTGCCAAGTTTAGTGAAAATCGGTTTAGATTTAGATATAGGTCCCTTATATTATAGATTGATTTTAAGTAATTGACGCACCAAAGAACCAATATATGGCTGATAGGAACAAAACGTACTGAAATTAGTATAACCTAACCTGTGATAAGTTTCGTTGAAATCGGTTCATATTTGGATATAGCATCCATATATAAGTAAATTGTGCATCAAACTCCTCATATTTGTTAGATTGACATCAAATTTTGCACAACGTACAAAATTGAGCATAGAATAACGTAGTTGGGTTTTCTAGAAGTGCAGACCTAGCCCAACGGATGACCTATTGATATTTGTTTGAAGTCGATTTACATAATTTTGTCCCGATAGATCTAGGTCGTTTCACATTTAGATAAATATCACATATTTTATTTCATACAATTTCATGATAATAATCCTGTTTAATATACCCATAGTGGTGAAGGGTATCATATAGTCGGTCCCGTCCGACTTTACTACTTTCCTTACTGGTTTTTAACTTGGTTTTTGGTAAATTCCAAAAATATTTTTTCAAAGGTCCGCCATTTTGTTAATTTTAGAGCGAAGTCAATAATCCTAGTTCATACGAGAGACAGACATGTGCTCTTTGTAACACCGTTAGAATTTTCGGATTCCGATGTTCCAATAAGGAATTTTTCTTTAATTACAAAAAAACAACAACAAATTTGTTTGTAAATTATTTTTCTTCTCTTTTATATGCAAAGTTATATATATATATATATATAACTTTGCAAAGTTACAAACCTTAACAAGCATTGGTATTGAATTGCCAGCCCATATAAAATCTTGAAAAATTAAAATCAAGAATGGGTGGGGTTCCCTTAACAAAAACATTCACGCCTTTTTATTTTTTGTAAACCAAAGAAATCTAAAACGAAATAAGGATACATTTTATAACTTCCACTTCCAGGGATACATTTGATAACTGAATAAAAAATATTTTTTATGGTAGCTCGAATGCCAGACGCTATTTTTTTAAGGAACTTATATAAGTTTTCAAAAAGGATATGTTTGCGATATATAGTTTACTTCTTGTAAACATTTATGATTTCAAATAATCTCGAGAATATGAATACAATCAGTTTTCCAAACATTTAATATAGAAGACCAACAAAATTCCTACATATACAAGCAAAAGGGAGCCTCTGTGACACCCATCCCCACTAATGAGCATTGAAATACTCCGGAAGACATGATTTATTTCGTCATTTATCATTTTCGAATTGTTTGCTATCATTATTTACGTTACGGCAGCAATGGCATTTCAAATGATCGTCCAGCCATTGTCTTTGTTCGCCTACTCATCGTCGTCGTAATATAAATCGCATTATTTAAATTTCAAATTATAACCACAACGCAATTTCCCCCAAAACGAAATGAACGAAATCTTAAATGAAAGAATTTGATTTCGAAATTGTACGATCAACATGATAAGAACACATGTTGGGAGAGAACAGATCGAAGCGTTTAGAATACCAGTGTTTATTTTGTATTTGTCCCAGCTTTTATTTTTTGTTTGACATTTTGCGGTATGTGACATATAACATTTGCGCCCCATTTGACAAAAAACTGAACGAAAAGAATAAAATATTTGATATTTTTTTGAGGGGAGATTCTCTTTGTAGTTTATTGGGGGTAACAAAATATTTCTTTTTTGGAGCAGAAAGAATATTTTATTAAATATTATAAAACGACACAGAATGTAAGGAATGTTAATATAATTAAAACAGTAAATAAATGCTTGTTTTGTACTTTTTGTATAAAAACATGTTTAATAAATTATAATTTATATAAAATAGTATTGTTTCTTTGTGTAGGAGTATAATGGACTATTTTAAATAAAATTTGTTAAATATAAATTTAGTAATAAATTTTTGAATTAAATTATTCAAATAAACATTGATAAAATTATATGAAATCATTATAATTTTGTTAGGTTTTGGTGAAGGTCAAATAAATACCTGACTTCAAAAAAAAAAAAAAAAATTGGATGCCCTCCACCATAGGTATACTGACAGATACTTCAAATGAAAATATAGGGAACATACCAAAAAGTGAACCTATACCGATAATACAAACGAATTAATGAAAACCCCAAAGCGTGAACTGATTCTAACAACGCATGCTATTTAGATTACAAAGTTAGATTACATGGTGTAGGAATTAGCGAATATTTGGATTTATAATTATATGAGAGCTATGCCTAATTAATGACCGACATATGTCAATTTCGAACCCAATATTTTTGTTTTGTTTCTCAATTCTTTCCTTCAGGAGGTATAATTATATAGGGGAGATGCCTAAATGCTGGCCGATATATTTCATTATCGTCAGGTTGGAGTTTTTTTATCACGATTTCCTTAGAAAGCGAAATGATTACAAACGATGGCTAAATCGTCTTAGAAGTCCATAATTTGTAGGGTAAAACTGGATATTTCGAGTAACGACTATCCCCTATACTATGATAGAATACTCCTATATGGGGACAACCCCTACACACGGAACTAATCCGCTAACTATTTTAATATAAAAAAGGGGTTATATAGGAAGGGGTTATATAGGAATAACCCCATACAAGGGCGAATATTAAACCCTTCACCACACTGTGGTACAGGGTATTTTGTATTTTTGCATATGTTTGTAACAGACAAAAATAATCGAGATAGACCCATGATTCTTTTTGAGAATATGCATATAATCACTTTCTAAGTCGATTTATGAATGTCCGTCCGTCTGTCTGCCCATGTTATAATGTAAACAAAGTACAGGTCGCATTTATGATCCGAATTGGATGAAATTTGGCACAGCTCATTTGTTTGGCCCAAGGACGAACCCTATTAAAATTGGGAAAAATCGGTTCAGATTTAGATATAGCTCCCATATATCTTTTCGTTCGATTTAAGGTAAATGGTGCAACAAAGTCCCTATATACCTTTAGATTTGCACGAAATTTGGCACAGCGTAATGAATAAGGTCACGAATGATGTGTGCAAAGTTTCGCGAAAATCGGTTCAGATTTAGATATAGCTCCCATATATATCTTCGTCCGATTTTAGGTAAATGGTGCACCAAAGTCCCTATATATCTTTCGGTTTGCACGAAATTTGGCACAACGTACTAAATTAAGTCTAGAATGATATGTGCAAAGTTTCGTGAAAATCCGTTCAGAGTTAGATATAGCTCCCATATATAGCTTCGCTCGATTTTAGGTAAATAGTCCACTAAAGTCCTTGGAAATCTTTTGACTTGCACGAAGTTTGGCACAGCGTAATGAATAAGGTCCGGAATGATGTTTGTCAAGTTTCGTGAAAATCGGTTCAGATTTAGATGTAGCTCCCATATATATCTTCGTCCGATTTAAGGTAAATGGTGCACCAAAGTCCCTATATATCTTTGTTATATAAATTAGTCTCTGGCAAGTTTCCCTGAAATCGGTTTAGATATAGAGTTATAACAAAACGCGTCGTCTGTTAGGATACATATGTAAAATATACCCAAAGTGGTGAAGGGTATCATATCGCCGGCCCAGTCCGACTTCACTACTTTCCTTACTGGTTTGATAGGAAGATTGGTTACCATATGCGACTACGAAATACCAAATAACAGCAAATTCGGTTGAAAAACGCGCTCAAGAACCACAAAATACAGAAAATTGAGGATGTCTTATGTGGGAACTACCCGAAAAATTGAACTATATTTATAATTTTTGGTGAAGAAATATGTTGCCCAATAAGAACCCATTGTACAAAATTTCAGCGAATTCGGTTTCAAAAATGCACTTGAAATGCCATAAAATACCGTAAATTGGGTGTACCGTTATATAGGGGCTACCCGAAAAAGTGGATCTATATTTATAATTTTAGTGGAGAAGTTTTGTATTGAATAAGAACTCAATATACCAAATTTCAGGGAATTCAGTAGAAAAAAGCCCTCAAGAACCTCAAAAAACCGAAAAATGGGGGGGGGGGGGTGTTTTCGGACAAATATATAATAGAACGAAAATATTTATGTGAGCTATATCTAAAAGTGAACCGGTTTTCTCAAATAGGGTTCGTCCTTGGATCAAATAAATGACTTGTGCCAACTTTTATCGAAATCTTATCATAAATGCGAACTTTACTTTGTTCACAAGAATGCATGGACGGACGGGCAATATGCATAAATCAATTAAAAAATGATTATAAGAATATATATAAGGAACCATGTGTTTATCTCGTTTCCTTCCTGTTACAAACATATGCACTGAGACATAATACCATGTACCACAGTGTGGTGAAGGGTATAAAAATGGTAATTCTGCCACAAATCAACAAAGTTTTCTTTAGTGATGAAGCACATTTCTCACTCGGTGGGTATATTAATAAACAAAATTATTGTATTTGGGGTTCTGAAAATCCCTAAGTAATCAATGCTTGCAACAGTGGAGGTTCTCGTCAAAGGCTTTCTTCGCCATAAGGAATTTCCACCCCGGATCATACTATGAAATATAAAACGATGCTTTCTTTATGTCAAGAAATTGCAAAGAGAGCCCACGATTTTTTATATTTTAGATGGTCTGCCTGGGATGGAGGGAAAATTTTCCAGTCTAAAATGTTTTATATACTACATAGATACTTCATTTTAGGAATCAGGACCACACTAACGACAATCATAAGGTTCATCTGCACTGACATAAACATGTACGATGTATGAATATCTGGATTTAAAACATTCATCCTTGGTCTTACGTTTATTTCGGTCTTACGCTTAAATCTTTATAAAAAGGTTACAATGCTCCATTTTATGTTTCCGAGGCTCAGAAGAGTATAATGAGCTGAATTGCATTTGTGTATTGTGTTATTTTGGAGGTACACCAGGACGTTTGTCTCACCTACCCGTAATCATAATACACACTATATTTATAAAGACCTAATAAGGGTCCAATGATAATAGAAGTGTTTTTAAAGTTATTATGAGAACATATTTTAATTTATTTTCTCTGAATAGACGTTAAAAACTGATTGTTTCATTAAGTCATTACATCCATTAAATTAATATCAAATATATTACGTGTATAATATTATTTCCTTATAAAAAATCCTATCTCTTTCAACATTCTTCAGTGCACGTTTCTTTTCTTAAGAATCATACAAAAGCACTCCATATAATAATTCATAGTATGAAAATATTTTTCCACCAGACTCTTTGGCATTTCTTTGTAATAAAATAACTCCAACCCTAAAGCCATACCAAATTTGTGTTACAAAAGATTACCGATAATAATAATTAAATTTATTTTAGTTATTTTTATGCACTCCCTATTTGGATACCACAGAAGCAGCAGCGACAGAATGTATCTGACCAGTGACTTAAGGTTTATTTTTATGTGGCATATAAATAATCTAGTATTGTTGTTGCATTTGTATTAGTGTTATGTTATATGAACTATTTGTTCACTAGTTGTAATATGTTACCATTTTTGTTGCTGCTGCTGCTGCAGTTGTTATGTTATGATTATTGTTGCTGTGTTGTAGCTGTTATGTGAAACAATTCCCGAGAAACCTCCTGCCTTACTTTAATTTCAAAACTCCTTATTTTTGTCGTTTTTTCTTGTTGTTGTACTCTTCACAATTTTTTGTTGTTGTTGTGGTTGCTGTCGTTTTTTTGCGGCCACTTCTCCATTTCGTATATGATTTCTTTGTTGTCTTCTTTTTTGTTGTTGTTGTTTTTTTATCAGCGCACGCTGACATACTGGCATTCTGGCACCATAAGTTCGAATGCGACTTTTATTTATATTTGTTGTATATGGATAAATGGACGAACATCGTGCCTGTGCTGAGAGATTGTTTGGTATGCAATTGTATGGGCTATCATTTAATGGTACAGGCTATATGTTGATGCAAACAAAAAGAGGGGTGGTGTAATAAATTTCTTTCAAAAGTTATTGTCCTCCCAAAGATAATTTTTAAAATATCTAATCTCTGCTGGCCCTTCAAAAATTATTTTTAAAAAATTGTACCGATTGTACCGATTTTCAATTTTTAACACACATCATTCTACACTCAATTCAGTACCCTATGGCAAATTTCGTGCAAAATGAAGGACGAAAATATATATGGGAGATATATCTAAATGAGAACCGATTTTAAAGAAACTCATCATTCTGTACGCTATGGCAAATTTCGTGCAAATCGATGGATATATAGGAACTTTGGTGCACCATTTACATAAAATCGGACGAAAATATATATATGGGAGCTATAACTAAATCTAAACCGATATTCACGAAACTTAACACACACCACTCTAGACTTAATTTAGTACGCTATGCCAAATTTCGTGCAAATCGAAAGATATATAGGTACTTTGGCGCACCATTTACCTTAAATCGCACGAAAATATATATGGGAGCTATATCTAAATGTGAACCGATTTTTGGAAACTTAACACACATCATTCTAGACCAAAATCATTAGGCTGTGCCAAATTTCGTGCAAATCGAAAGATATATAGGGACTTTGGTGCACCATTTACGTTAAATCGGACGAATATATATGGGAGCTATATCTAAATCTGAACCGATTTTCAGGAAACTTAACACACATCATTCTAGACCTCATTCATTACGCTATGCCAAATTTCACCATTTACATTAAATCGGACGAAAATATATATGGCAGCTAAATCTAAATCTGAACCGATTTCCCCAATTCCAATAGGGTTCGTTCTTGGGCCAAATAAGTGAGCTATGCCAAATTTCATCCAAATCGGATCATAAATGCGACCTGTACTTTGTTCACAAAAATACATTGACGGACATGCATAAATCGACTCAGAAAGTGATTCTATGCATATTCTTAAAATGGAACCATGTGTCTATCTCGTTTTTTTGCCCGTTACAAAAATATGCACAAAGACATAATACCCTGCACCACAGTGTGGTGAAGGGTATAATAATATCCTACGCGTTAGTAATCCTTCTAAAAATTACTTAAGAAAAATATTTTTCAGTATCTAAACCTTAACACTCCTTCAAAAACAAATTTTTAAAAAATTAACGCCAAAATTGTTCTTAAAAATATTTAAAAAAAATTAAGCCTAAATAGTCCTTTGAAAAATGTTTGCAAAAAATGTACGCCTTAATAGGCATTCAAACTTTTAAAAATTATTTTTGAAAAAATATATTCTTTAATAATCCTGCAAAAAATTATGTTAAAAAATCCAAGTTTGAAATAATATCTTTCCTTCCAAAAATTCCTGCACTGATCCTCTTAAAAAAAGGTTCAGTGTCTAAGCCACTGAGATGTGAAGCCCTTTTCTGCTTTATGTTCATTATTATTATGGGCATTGTGCAATCACCGAAGCATTGAAAGTTTTGAACAATGCAAAAAAAGAAGATCAGCCAAGACAAAAAAAAAAGAAAAATGAAAACAAAACTGTCCTAAAGAAAACTAAAAAAGCAGATCACTGTTATGGCTTTGTAAACCTGGTTTCCATTGTTGCCCTTAAACCATCAACGAACAAAAAAAAAGAAGACAAGACAAGCACACGAAGAAGAGCCCACTTTTGTGGCATGTTGTTGCATATTTACTGCTGCTGCAAAGGATGAGACCTGTTTTTTTGTTTGGAGCCAGTTGATCGCAAATTGAAAACAAAAACACATTTTTCGGACTTCGGTCTTCCACTTTTTTTTTTTGGTGTACAATGGGAGTGTTTGTTGTATTTATGTGTGTCGGATGGTTGGTTGCATTGCATTGTTGTTGGTATTATTCGTTTATTCCCCCTTCTGGGTTTTCGACATTAAACGTCATTTTCAGCAACCCGAATCGTAACTCATTGTGAATGGCTGAAAGTAATGATCATTAATCTGACGATCACCTTAGAGATGTTAAAGTCAAATTATTATGGCCATAATAATAATAAAAAACTTGTTAGATATCCATGCCTATATATGCGAACATACATACAATTTACATGTAGTTATAAGTAGGCGAGACTGGGGCACCTTCGGCACTTTTTTTTAGAGCTCTATATCTCAGTAATTATTCAACATATATAACAACTTTATGGCTGATTATTGTCCTCTGAATCTTAATTATAAAAAATAGTACAAAAAAGATATAAAAAAATAGTATTAGTTAATAAATTTTACAGTTTTGTAAAAAAAGTCAAATTCGCCGAATGTGCCCCAACCCGGGGTAGCTTCGGCATTTGATGGGGCACATTCGGCATCATAGTCATAGCCGGGTAATTGTCATCGCTATCAGTCTAGTTGAAATTCAGATCCTCTAAAGGCTCTATTTGGTTTTAATACGCCACACAATGTTTGAATTATAGGGCTTTATTTTCTAGCGTCGGACATTTACATCTGAAGGTCGCACACACCATCAGAAATAGGGGTTTTCTATCGCATTTTCGTCAATACAAGCACGTCTGATCTTATATATGCGAATTCGAGCCATATTAAAGGATTAGTTTTAAAGACAAACTCAAAAAAATTTTAGGGAAATAATATTGCACAATCTGTATATGGCCGAATGTGCCCCACTTTAAAATGCCGAATGTACCCCGAATGTACTTTTTATAGTTTTTTTCATTTTTTTTCGATCAGATTTGTAAAAACTTATATTTTTAATTATTTTTATAATAATACACATCGTAGTTAACCACTTTTTAATAATATTGCCATAAAAATTTTAAAAGTTTTATACACGAAATACTTACGAAATGGAATTGAAATATTACATAAACATCTATAAAAATACAAAAACCTATGTATCTAAATAAGTTTATTAGCTAGAAATTTCAAACTTTGTGTCAGTTATTTATTTCGATATTCGATACCTATGTATCGAAACTAGTGATGTACGGTGAGAGCTTCATATCGAAAACGCGATTGCCGAAGGTGCCCCAGTCTCCCCTACATCTTTTGACCGCATAGATGGATGGTTGTATTGTTGTGGTTTCTTTGTGGTAGTTTTTTAAGAAGGATTTTTGTTAATCAAGTTTATGTATGAAAATAATTTTGAAACATTACGTTGTGTAAATATATATATACCCATATTTATAATAATGAATGAATAACTAAATTGTAAAAATAAAAATTTGGAACCATTTTAAAATGAATGATTTTATTTTTAAGAATAAAAGGTTCCCAAAAAACTGGAGGTAATTTTTCCTGCAGTTATTTGGGTTTCATTTTTGAGCCGCCTTTTGATTATAGATTTGACAATTGGATTTATTAAAACAAATCGGTCTGTATTGAGACCACAGGTCTTTATAAAGACAAATCGGTCTGCACAGAGGCTAATTGAATGAGTGCTGAGACAACAGGTCAGCAGAGGGACCAAAGATCTGTATGGAAACCACAGGTGTATGCAATAGAAATATTAATATATTTCATGGGGTACGAAACCTTAGCGGTTAGGATAGTATTGCACAGAGTTCCCTTATCCTCTGAAATCCCGAAATGCCATATATTTGTTTGAAAATAAAATTTAACATCAAAAATATACCCAATTAACATCAAAAATATGGCGTGTCCTTAATATGATGTCTGAGGCTGAAATCGGGGCGTAATTATTATATGAGTGCTATACAAAAAAGATGGATTTTAAATGTCAATTTCTGCCCAAAATTCTATCATAAAGATTGGTTTCTAGACAAACAGATGGACGATCATGGCTAAATCGACATCGACATTTTATTCTGATCAAGTTTTTGTACAATCTATTATCTTTACCAAGCCTAGATAAAGTCCGAAGATGAATGCCATTGGTCCACTGCTTCTGGTACCTCCCCCACAAATGATCCAAGATCCAATATCAAGCGAATGTCCAATATGGATCAATCTTTGCACAACCAATTATCTTTATCAAGCCTACATCAGGTACGAAGATGGGACCCATTGGTCCACTCCTTATGGTATTTACCCACAAATGGTCAAAATTTTCAATATTTATAATTCCAATATCCACGATACAGGCCACAGATATGGACCATGGACCATCAAATTTTGCGTGTAAGCCGGGTCAGTTTTTAACGAAAATTTCATTCCCAAAATATTAACCGACATTTTGGGGATGCAATTTTCGTCTGTTTTTTAGTCCCGAAATTTTACACAGAGAAGGGGGTCTGACCATAGAATTAGCATGACTGCTTGAAAAAGATTAGAAATGGACCCGGAGTTTTGTGTGTAAAACTTTAAACTTTGCAATCTATGGCAGGACATAGATCCGAGAAGTTGATTGGATTTCCAAGAGGTGTTGTTGACCTTTAAATAGTGAAGGTGAAAATGTCGGTCGGATCCGTATGAAATGTTAATGGAGGTTCATGTTATGATCAAGGACGATACCTATAAATGTCAACGATGTTCAAATGATATTTAGGGAATGGAATTGACCTAAAGCCTTATTATTGTATGGTTTACCATTCGCTCTAGAGGTTTCTATTGTAAGTCGAACATTACAAATTCTACACGGAAAAGGGATCTGGCCATCTATTTAGTATGGCTGTTTTAAAAATGGGCAATCGATATCTAGGCGGTCAACTGAACCAAGACTTTTGTGTCTAAAAAAATTTGAATGGAATTGCTTAAATGTTTACTCCGAAAAAAATTATTTGGAAATATGACATGGTAAGAAAGAAAAGCTGTTGGTCTCTAATCAATTAAGATGATGCAAATATCGCGAAATATGGCCAGACTCGCAATATAGATCTGCAGAAAATTATAGTTCGGTGTTAGTTTTGTAGGGCCACTGGTCGCTCATTGGTTTCACGTATTTACTGTGGGTTTTTGGCTAAAGGGTTAAGGTTTCGAGGTTAGCACATAGTTCCCATGAATGTTTTAGTCGGGTTCTTGCTGGGTTAATGTTTGGACACTGTACTTTTAAGGATTTAGAAGGATTTTCCCATAAAATTCGCTGTAATTTGAACAATGTCTTAACCAATACATAGACAGACAGAGAGAAGGACGGACAGCACTAAAATAAATTCTCTCATTAATAAATTCTCAGCTTATATAAAGGCTTGTGCCAACTGGTGCAAATAAACTTTAAAAAGGACGATCTCTGAAGATTATACGATTGTAACAGATGACGAATTTGGGATCTATGCGTAATTACCGGTAATGGTCGCCTGTTTCTTTGGCAAATCTGGTCTTGTAACGATTGTTTTGCTTGAGCAACGTATGAGGGTCATTTTGTGTGATAGACCAGAATATCCTGAAGAGGAGTTGAAAACTGAACGATAAAATATCGCAAAGTCAAATGTTGCTATTTCGGTTTTGGAAGATGTTAGCCCACACTAAGTGGTGGAAGGTATACAAATTTGGAAGATATAAAAGTTTATTTTTAGTGATATTATATATCCCCAAAAGGTGTATATCCGCGTAGACTTCTAAATATCTGGATGTATCAGAATTTCACCACATGCCTATATATGTAGAAGATACAAACATGATCGCTCTTTTACACTTGTTTTCTTTGAAAGACCTACACTTGTGTGGTTCTTGGAACACAACCCACTAGGGGCCATTTGAAGAAAAGTCAATATAAAATAAATTGTGTTTTTGGGACTATCTCTTTGTTATTCGTAAAAAATAAAATAAATGTGAACTCCAACATACATATATGAACTGGTATTTGCTCACACAATAACTGAGTGACTGACTGACAAAAATAAATGTTTTCATTGTCTGTCTGCCTGCTGCCGATGATATCAGTTGGGTAGGCCATACACACAGTTTTGTTGACCAAAAAAAAAAAAAAAAAAAACAACAACAACCATACACAAAATGAGGCAGTAAAGCTTCCAGACTGTCTGACATGTTGACTTATAAAATAAATGATTTGCCTTTGACTTTGAGAGTGGTTATTTTTCACAGATACCCTACTATGGAAAGGATACAGCAGTGTAGCCACTTAGAAGTCAAACGTTTTCATGTATTTCATATTCAACTGAACTGAATAACCTTAAGAAATTGCAACTTTGATTCAATATCCAGCACAGCTAATATATACATTGAAAACTTTTGAGATTTACAACAAGTGATCCCATGCATTCTGTCTGGCAGGGTACTGGGTATTCGCCATTTTGCCTAATCACTGGGTGTTTGGTAGTTAAGTGGGTTATAGATCATCATATAGGTCCACATTTTTACATAGCCGTCCCGATTTTATTTTTGGAATTTTGACCTCTAAAAATTTTCCAATCGAATCGAACGAAATTTGGTATATAGTTCTATAAGAGGATTGAAAATATCTTGGAAGACAATTTACAATGTTTTAGGTATTTTTAATTCCCATCAAATGTCTGAGGGATTTTTTATGAGGACTATACCCAAATGATTTGGTATTGATAATTTCATATATGAAGATTTGACAATCAATTCGGCTGAAAAACGTCCCCAAAATACTGAAATTGGTAAACGAAAAATAAATAATAAATAAATACCATTCCGTTTCAGGTAAATGGCATTGTTCCATTTACTGAAGAGAAGGACTAGGGATCTTATTTGAAATTATGAGGAGGTATGTCTCCGAAATGCCATGTTTCAGCCAGCCTGGTAGGAAATTTGACTAAGACCTACATATTAGTATTGAATTCAAAATCATTCTGCCAAAATTTGACGACGATTTTATACCCTTCACCACACTGTGGTACAGCGTATTATGTCTTTGTGCATATGTCTGTAACAGGCAAAAGGAAACGAGATAGACACATGGTTCCTTTTGAGAATATGCATAAAATCCGTCTGTCTGTCTGTCCATGTTGAATTGTAAACAAAGCACAGGTCGCATTTATGATCGGAATTGGATGAAATTTGGCATAGGTCACTTATTTGGCCCAAGTACGAACTTTTGAAATTAGGAAAAATCGGTTCAGATTTGGATATAGCTCCCATATATATATATATATATATATGTCCGATTTAATGTAAACGGCCCCTATATATTTTTCGATTTGCACGAAATTTGGTACAGCCTAATCATTTAGGTCTAAACTTATGTTTGCTAAGTTTCATGAAAATCGGTTCAGATTTTGGAAGGCAATTTACAATGTTATAGGTATTTTAAATTCCCAACTAATGTTTGAGGAATTTGTTATAAGGGCTATATCCAAATCAGGCTATATTGATAATTTCTTGTAGGAAGATTTGACGAAATTTGTATTCCATTGGTTAATTAAAAAATGTATATAAAAAAATACATTGGAGATAAGTGGGATTGTTCCATTTACTAATGGGGAGGGCCTATGGATATTTTTTGAACATATGAGGAGTTGTGTATCCAAAAAACCAAATTTTACCCAGCCTTGTAGAAAATTTAAGTAAAAACTAATATTGAATTCAAAATCATTCTACCAAAAGTTGGCGACGTGTTTTTTTACAAATTCATAATAAGCCTTTTGAACGAAGGAATCGTAGTGTAAAAACCTGTCTTCAATATACACAGATAAGATATAAATGTTATTCCTGATGTTTTGTTTTCTCCTCTTCACATACTTTCGTTATTTTTATTCCGGTTCTTTGGTTTTGTTTTCTTTTATTTTTCAAAGTGATTTCATATTTTTTTAAATTATTATCATCGTACACGGATGACATTCAGACGTGTGTGCGTATGTACATATACATTAAGACCGAATATCACGAGGAGACCTTGAAATTTATGTGGATCCTATATATCAAAAAAAAAAAAAAGACATAAAAATATTAAAATAAAAGAAAAAGAAGTTAACGAATAAAAAACCGAATTAATAAAGAAAACAGTGATCAAAAATGCTTTACGTTTTTTCATGGTCAACTTCTTGATTAAAATGCAGTTTCAGTGGGGCGTTGGTTTTTTGTTGGTGTTGTTTTT
The DNA here is from genome assembly GCF_032173495.1 of Musca vetustissima. NCBI lineage: Eukaryota > Metazoa > Arthropoda > Insecta > Diptera > Muscidae > Musca > Musca vetustissima. The sequence continues at coordinate 27,415 of NW_026883037.1, forward strand.
AGCCGAATTGATCGTTGGTGCTGTTACTGATAAGAGGATACTTTTTTTGTTTGGTTCGGTATTGTTCAGGTTTTTATAGCTGTTGGTGGTAGCTTGTTAACAACAACAGAATCTTAATGAGTTTTCTCTTAAAATTGTTTAAATTTTTTTTGCAACTTTTTTCCCTCGATATTTTTGCTGTCAATTCAACAAATTTTGTTGCACTATTGGGATTTAAAGTATCATATTATTTTTTTTCTTTTTTTAACTAAAACTCCACGTTTTTTGACAGCTCTTTCTTTTTCGTTATATATATTTTTCATTTTATTATTTTTTTTAATTTTTTACTTTATACAATTGGCGGTGAAAATTGTTGGTAGTTACCACAAAATTTGTCATTTTCAGCTGTCCAAATTGCCAATAGCTGTGACTGTAGCTCTATATTCGGCTTATAATTAATACCATAAGCCGCAAAATGTTGTAGTTGTTGAGCACTGCAACTATCCCATCACAACTGAATGTGCCAAAAGAGAATCGGCAGCAGCAACAGCAGTTGCAGGTGGAAAATGTAAATTAACCGCAGACAAATAGGCCACTACGTTCACAACGACCAAAATCGACCATCATAAATTGACAAGATGTGTTTTTTTATTAACAATAAAATCGATTTATGAACTTTCTAAAGTGTCAACTTAAAATGAAGACATGTTTTATTAAACTGCACGTGTCATGTAATATTAATAATTTTAGGAGAGGTAAACAATGCATATATTGACCTCTAAAATATATAGAGTATACAAATTAAAAAATATACAAGTAATACTAAAGTAAAGTATGTACTTTAATTAAAAGGTATGGAACATTTTGTACCCTCGATCGTGGGGGAAACATTTAATAAATAATTAAAAATACTGGCGATGTTATTACATTGGACTTAAGTGTCACCGCTCCATATACGCCTGGGAGGATCTACGGAGTATTATTAAAATGTAAAGAGGTATCTATTTCCAATTAGAGTCCCTTTTGTTTGGAAAAGCGGCTAATACCTACAAAAACATGCTGCAAAAAGGTATTTATTCTTTTAAAAAGAACCAACTGGGAAACGAAAATTTGGGAGGTTCCATTATATGGAACCCTATTACAAATCGGTATTGATCATTTTTAGTATGAAAAATTTGTCATTCAATAATACCAAAATATCGGAAATAGAAGGTATAATTGAAAGAAAAGAAATACTTGAAGCCAATGAGAATCAAAAATATTATAACCAATTCGGTTCGGATACTGGGGACTACCTCGAAACTTTGGCCAAGACTGATAATTATTATGGTGTCATTACATTGGATGTGGCAGAGTTGCAAATACAATTCTGCGAAAAGATTTTTACTCTCTTAAAAAGCATCAAGGATCGTCAATATTCTAAAGGGATGCTCATTTTAATGAACCCTATGCCAAATTAAATTATTGAACATATTCTGAACTGGAAACACCGTTGCATGCTTTATCATGATTTTAGGGAATTGAAGGCGGATAACATTCAGCTACAATAACGGTTATCGATAGTTCGTATTGAAATGGGTGTCGGTTGCTATATTTCGTAATATTATTGCTCTTTGATATGCAATCGATCTTTATTTTATTGGTATACTAAACGTACAATGTGTTAGGAAGGAAACAACTGAAATATTGTATAATATAATAAAGTATTAACAATTTTTAAAGTTTTTGATTTGTCCATCCCTAAAAAACTTATTAGTATAATATTACATATTTTTTGGAACTGAATTCATAAAAATTTGATTTTATTTACTTTCAGGGTTACACCATACAATACAAGTGTTGAATTGACTTAAAATGGTAAGTTAAGGATTATGTCATAAACATAAAAAATTAACGTTAAAATTTTAGAAATTATGCTACTACTTATTTACTTAGCTGGCTTGTGACAGAACTTTCGTTCCATAAGCCGAGCTTAAAAAACATTTCCAGGCGATTTGAAAGACCATTTTCAGCAATGTTGTCTTCCACTTGGTATTTCCATCTTATTCGTGGCCTTCCCCTTCTGCGTCAACCATCAGCTAGTTCGCTTTTATATGTCTTCTGGGCTGGGGCATATTCACCGTCAACGCAGATCGGCCCATAGATCTTTCGGAGAATTTTTCTCTCAAACACTCCAAGAGCTGCCTCATATGCTTGCGCAAGTACCCATGCTTCAGATCCATGTAACAGCACGGGTAGTATCAGCGTCTTGTAGAGTGTGAATTTCAAGACTGATGGCTAGATGGTATACACTCTATACCGTCATCTACTATTGGTTCTGGGGTACCCTCTTCACAGCTACTATTTGATACCAGAAGTTTTTCAAAATGCTCCTTCCAGATCCTCAGCACGCTGTCTGTATCTGTCACCATGTTTCCTTTTTCATCTCTACAGGAGGATGTGCCTGCACCTAAGCCTTCGGTTTGGTGTTTTACCCGTTGGTAGAATTTTCGGACTTCATTCTGACTCCTGTACATCTCGATTTACTCACGCTCACGTTTCTCTTGTTCTTTCTCCCTTTTTCTGAATGTCATGGCCAGGGCAACGGTCATATGCTGTTACTAGGCGCTCGTAAAATATGTGTTTGGTCTGTTCATCTTTATCTTCGGTCGGAGCATGGGCGCAAATGAGACTGATGTTGAAGAACTTCGCTTTTATACCGATTATAGCAATTCGCTAATCTACTAGAGTGAATCTGGAGACGAGGTCCTTTATTCTCCTGTTAACCGTAAATCCGCAGCCAAGTTCACGTCTCGTTTCATGACAGCTATAATACAGGGCGTAATCATCTGATTTACTTACGCCAGTCCCTTTCCATCGCATTTCCTGTAAGGCAATAATATTGGATTTGTACTTCTTGAGTACATCCGCCAAAGCGAACACTGCGCCTGTTCTGTACAATGTGCGCTCATCCCAAGTTCAGATTCGCAGATCGTGGTCCTTTATACTTGTGCGGGGGTCGTCAACATTAGGTGGGTTTGGTTTTATTTTTCTTTGCTTTTTCATTTCGTAGGTTCGGTTTTCCGAGTGTGGGTAACTAAGCCGACGTCTCAACCCATTTTTTATAGTTCTTATGGGTGAACTCGCGGCACTATATTCCGAGCCTGCGCAATATTTCGTCAATGCTTTCGTTTGAATCATGTTTTTCCAGAGTGAACGCCAAACGATTCAAATTTTGCTATCTTTCACGCAAACATTTTGTTGATTTCAGGTGCTGAATATTTACCGGTTATTATCAAATTTGTGACATTGAATCGAATAGTAAACAAGAACAAGAAAATAATGTTTTCGGTTCTTTCCTTCCTTAAATATCATCTGATCATAATCGATAATTAAAGACGTCGTCAGCCATCTAGTGTCGTAATAGTAATAGCAAACAACATCAGACCGGGTAGACACCGATATATATTTACGTATAACTCCCACATTCGAGTACTTATACTATCATCTTCCATGTTCCTTGGAATGCAAAATTTGTCATTTTTCACACGAAAGTCATGGTCCATTTCTCCCGCTAAATATTGACCGAGAATCGTGCGAAGAGTGATGCTTGTTCCCTCCCCATATTCCCATCTCCGTGCAAAATTTCGTGGTGGTCCGGTCACAGTTTTGGCCTAGAGCGACCATTTCTCCATTTGATCCCCTAAATATTTACGGATCATTACCAAAAAATAATTATAGGGTCTTCTTGGACCCTGTACTGTTATAAATACAATTTACATATCCGTTCGCTGAATACATTTTACATCCTTTATGGACAAATTTCAAGAAATCCAGACTTGAAATTGTTTATTGTAATATCTTGTTTTTTTTAATCTCCCCTAATTTCGTTTTTATTAAAACCAAAAAAAGTTTATTGAAAAATGTCCAAGAGGCCAATTAAATTAAAAATTGATTAGGAAAAAATCTACAAACAATATGAAAATATCCCCAAATGTTCATGTTTTCATTTACCCATTCGAAAAAAATTTTTTTGTGGCATGTGACACTGCAGTTTTGTCACCATCAACTATGTCATGCTTCTGACACTTGTCAAAATTAAAAAAAAATCACGGCCACGTTTATGGTGTTTAAAAAAGGAAAATTATTTTTGGACAAAACCTTATGTGATGAGTTAGTAAAATTCTTCCTGTTTCCCATGTTCGAAGAAAAAAATGATGAAACCACAAAAATCGAATCGAATTTTTTTATGCGGAAAAATGTTTGCACGTTTTGTGTCTCCATTGGTAAACTTTGATTTACATCTGCTTCCGTAATTTGTTACACCTCACCAAACAACAATTTTTTGGGGTAAAAATTACCCAAACATTGTCGGTGTGTGTGTGTCATTTGAAACCCTTTTTCTAGGGTTTCGTTTTTTTTTTGCCTTTGTCCTTCCTCATTATGTTGGGTTACTTCCGACCCAGACTCTCTAGGGTGTAATTGATCATTGTTGTGTAAGACAGTTAGATTTTTGGGCGTTCTACATTTTTTTCTGTTGCGCTTCGTTGTATTATAAAATAATTTGTTTTCCAATTGAAATTATAATTTTCATTTTCGTTATTTCGTTTACGATTTGTAATTAAATCATAAAAACAGCTGACGTCATTATTTCAAGTATTGGGATAAAGGATAATCATGGCAACGCGTTTGTTGTCCCTGAATTTGAATTTGCATATAAATGGTCGATTTTTGTGGGGTGCTGATGAGGCTGCCAGTACCAACAGATGGGGGTAAGTGTTGAAGGGTTAAATTCAAATAGATTTTTTTTGCTGACTAGATGTCCTTTTGCCTTTGTTCTTTAATTAATTTTTAATGATTTATTGTTGAAATTACATTTTTTGGTTTATCAATAGAAAGTTTTTTGAAAGAAATTTACTTTGCAGTTTTAGGACTTCTTTGGGAATGGAAGTATTTTGGGAATTAAAAAAAATGTTTTAAAATTTTAGAAAAAATCTTCCGTTGGTACAAAAAAAATGCAGTTGCAAATATAAATTTACTGTGAAAAAAATTATTTCGGGTTAAGTTCGAGCAACCCGGGTCCGCCCGGTAGCTACGTCGGAGTAGTTTACCAAGTTGCAAACATATTGAGAATAGTTTTGGACCTCGTCACACAATCTATACATGAACACATTTCCCACGACATATTTTCAAAGACTTTTTCAAATTTTTATTTCTATATCAACATTGTGGAATATTTTTTTTAAGAATTAAATTAAAAACTCTTCTCTCTTCTATGTTACGTATTTTCCTCATTATCACCCACATTTGAAGTGATTTATCATTTAATTTAAATTGGCTACAAAATACTATTTAATTACTCCAAGGGGGGTTCTCAGAAAATTGTTTCTAAAATTAAAATGTCACATATTTTATGCTTATTATATTCTAGATATTTACGTAGAAAATTAATTGTTCTTGCACGTTTCTTCATGAGTATACAATTTTGTGCAATAAAAAGCATTTCTAAATTATAATAGAAACACATTAAAAGATTAACCCTTTCGCAGTTAATAATGATAAAAAATGATTTATTATCATAACATTTAATAAGCACACATATTTCATAGAAATATGACACACTATTTCGCCCAGAAAGGGTTGAGACAAAATATATAAAAAAAATATATTTGAATAATATTTCAATTAACAGGAAGTATGAGATTTTCTTCTTGGGTAGCTACTCCAATTATTGAGTTGAAAAAAAAAAATTGAATATTCTTTTATTTATTTTCAACGTGTTGTTTATAAGTAAATTACAATCCCTTTCTAAAGTTGACGTGGTACAAAGATTCTCCAACAAATAGAGGTCCAAAACATATTGCCGAGCCCACCCCCGGGGCCTCCTCTGGTTTTAATATATCTGAAGCTTGTTTGTCCGTAACATGCTCTATATGTTTTGAAACATCTTTCATTCTCGATATAAAGTCCTAAGTCCTCATCATCGCCAATGATGGTATTCATTTTTTCGTGGTCGGTAAAGTATTCAATAGCATATTTTCAATTTTTAAGAGGGTGCCACAGAAGATATTTTGGTTTTGGTTGTTGCCCTTTCCGCACCCTCCTTTACTTGAAAGTAAGATGCCGTCTTTACAAAAAAAAAGTTGCTAAATCTGAATATACGAGATAGACCCATTCGTTTTGAGAATAAACATAGAACCACTTTCTGAGTCGATTTATACATACCCGTAAGTCTGTCCATGTTAATTTATAAACAAAGTACAGGTCGCATTTGTGATTCGAATTCGATGAAATTTGACACAGCTCATTTATTTGGCCCAAGGACGAACCCTATTGAAATTGGATATATAGTTGCGTCCGATTTTAAGTAAATCGAATGAGACAAAATTTCGCACAACGTACTGAAGTTAATGTAGCATAATCTGTGTGAAGTTTTTTTTAATCGGTTCAGGTTTAGATATAGCTCCCATATATAGCTTCGTCCGATTTTCAGTAAATTATGCACCAAAGCACCAAAATATGGTCAATTGGCACAACATTTTGCTCAACGTACTGAAGTTGGGATGATATAACGTGTGCCAAGTTTTAGCTTCCATATAGAGTTTCATCCGATTTTCAGTCAATGGCTTACCAAAGCTTCAAAATATGGCCGAGTGGCACATAAATCTGTGGAAAGTATCGCTGAAATCGGTTCAGATTTAGATATAGCTCCCATATATAGTTTCGTCCGATTTTAAGTAAATGGTGCACCAAACGTAATTGCGTTTTTTAAATAAGCAAATATAGCCCAAATATATTTAGCCGACTTCATGTTGGTTGGACTCCAAATAATCAACGGATACGCAATTGAAATTTTCTACAAATCGATTTACATCATTTTATCTCATTGTAAACAAACGACTCTATATCTAACCAATGAAAATATTACTAAAGGTTGCAGAATTACATGTTTATGGATTGATCTGGTTCTGCGTACGCCCCTGGTGTGAATTATGTATTTTATTCATAACCAACTTTATGTAATTCAGTAATAATTTTAATTTTTACTTATTAATTTTATTATGCACCTTATTATATGATGTTCGGCTTATACTCGTAATTGTGGTCTATTGAGAGACTTGAAAAACACACACAAAAATGAAGTTTTCGGTACATTTCATCCTCTAAATATCATCCTATCTTTACCGTCGTCCCTGACCATAAGTGGAACTTCATGCAAAATTTCCTAGCCATCAGCGAGACATTAATCCTCACCCCCCCTCCATCGTATTGTAGTTACAATACTAAATAATATCTGAATAGGTTGACCCCTGTAAATATTTAATTATAACACCCACATCCGAGTAAATACAACAACATAATTGGTATCAGTTTCAAGGCCAGTCACTCCTCTTTGATATACTATCAAATTCAGGGGTCCATGTCCTTCAGGAATAAACATATAAAAGTGCCCGTGTATTTGACTCGTCATATATTGATTGATCTTCAATAAAACAGTCATACCTATTATATACTATATATATATAGCCGATTTGATTAAAATCGGAAATACCGAAAATTATCCAAATATGACTGTATTGATACCAAGATTGCACACCCAATTAGCATTTAAAATAATAATATACAGAAAATTTGTTTGAATAACGCGCCAAAGATCCCAATAAAGTAAAGTAGGACCAACACTGGCACAATGCGAATATAAAATAATTTGGTTGGAATTTATTTTTTTAAACGACTTAATTTTTGTTATTTTAAACGACTATTTTTATATAATTATATTATCGCCAATAACTCTTATATTTATAAAGTGTCGCAAAATTTTGGACAGAGAACATATCAAGGCGTCGATTGGTGCTTTAACCATAAAAACTTCCTCGACACAGCTTATCACTAGGTTCTGGAACTCATTCTTTATATCCTTTACCACACTGTGGTACAGAATTGGATGAAATTTGACACAGCTCATTTATTTGGCCTAAGGACGAATCCTTTTGAAATTTGGAAAAATCGTTTCAGATTTAGAAATAGGTCCCATATACATGTTCGTCCGATTTTAACAAAATGGTGCACCAAAGGCTCAAAGTTAGGCCGATTTGCACAATATATTGCACAACATATTATCGTTATCGTTTGAGAAAATGGTACACCAAAGAGTTAAAGTGTGTCCGATTGGCACAAGATTATATTTTATACATTTTCGTCCGATTTTAGGCGAATGGCGCACGGTACTCTTCATGTTTGTTCGATTATCACCAAATATTGAACAGCGTTCTGTGTTAACATAATGAATAGTTTGATTTGAATCGATTTGCATAATTTTGTTTCATCGCACGTAAGTAAACCTGCTCTTATGAAATTGAATTTGGCATTCGTTACCGAGGACAAGTGTGTGGATTTATATACCCAATAAAAATCCATTGTACCAAATATCAGCGAATTTGTTGAAAATCTCGCACAAGAACCCCAAAATACCGGAAATTTGGGGGTACAATTATATGGTGGCTACCAGAAAAAGTGGACCAATATTTATAATTTTTAGTGGAGAAATTTAATATCGAATAAGAACCCATTGTACGAAATTTCGGCGAAATCGATTGAAGAGCGCCCTCAAGAACCCCAAAATATAGAAAAAGGGGGATACCCTTATATGGGTATCATATAGTCGGCGCCGTCCTACTTTACTACTTTCATATTTATGACTTTACTACTCTCATATTTATGACTTATACGAAATTGTTGATGATTATCTTCAAATTATTAATAATTGTCACTTTCATTCTAAACACTAGTCATTTCATGTTGATATTTTGGCACATGCCCAGATTTGAAATGCATAATGTTTTTCATCACTAAATGGATTCCTGGCCCATAGTGCATAATGCTAGGGATTAATATTAGCCCCAGAAACTTATCAGAGTTTTTCAGAATATTTCAAGCTAAAAAACTAGCAATAGAGAATCACATAGAATCACAATTTAGCATCACCAAGGCCTCAGAGTATTGATCACCTCCTTTGAAATGGTATTGTAACAATATAATTGTGGTTGCATATGGGAGATATAAAATTTACAGAAGCCAGCACATTCGGACGTTGTTTAGTATTCGCATTATTAAAATACGAAATTTAGAATAGGCCCCAGATTGTAGTCTACACTATGATCCTTCCCAATCATTAGGATAATATGGGTCAAAGATGGTGTCTATAGATCAAGTTCGTCAAATGTGTTTTCCATGCCTGATCAACATTTTTACAAAAACATATATCTCATAATCCGATTGAGTCCAAACTTTGCACATCCTTAGTATAATATTATTAGATTAAAATAAATATCATCAAATAGAACACCTTTTTCTTTTGTGAAGTGTACTCCTCGGTGAAGTGTACTCCTCTATCATTTTTGTCAGTTAATTTAGAATACATCTTTATTTTTGTCAACTACGTACTCCTGTCACACTGTGATTTCGATTTTCTAATTATTATGGCTTTCCTTTCGCTTAAAGTTCTTAAGACATTCCTTTTATTATTACTATTCATTCGTCTCTCTAGCCATGACATTGAAAACCGAAAACAATTGTTGATTTTCAACATCATCACATTTCCTGCTGCGAATGACATAAACAGGCGGTTTTACGACATGCCGCAGCAGCAGCAAGCAAAGAATGGACAAAAGTAAATAATGTTTAAAATTCTACAACTTTGGACCAACATTGGACAGACTGTAGGCGACAATATGGTTTGAGGTAGAATGCATTGGCTGTTTTACTGATGGTTATTGTTGCGATTTTGTAATGCATTTCTTCTTAGTACCAAGCGATTGCATGGGGATCGTCTTCCATTCTCCGTTTGCTGCATTGGCTGATTGAAGCTAAAGCTAAGTAAACAACAACATATCTGCACAAGCACAAGAATACCAACAATGACGACGACACAATAACTAAGAAGACAAGAATTAAATACATAATCAGTTGTGAAGTTCCCCGCTCGTACCTCCCCAAAAAACCTTGAAAATTTCAAATGAGGACAAAGAAATAAATTCTTTTGCAATGCAGAATAACAACGAGAATCACAACAACACTGATTGAAAGAAGAAAAAAATAAATAAAAAACGACTCGAATAAACACTGAAAGATAAATAAACCAAAGATAAAAGAGAAAGAAGGAGAAGACAAGCTTCCATATATTTACACCTTCTTCACTGCATCTCTCCATGGATATTTGAGTACGAGAGTAGATTGATAATGGTTACGAAATGTCTTTAGGTTTATAGTTCGGTCTTGACCAAACTTTTTTTATCCTTCACCATTAGGATGGATATAAATTATTTATGATCGTTCGAATCATTTATATGGATTATACATGACTATAAAAAAATCTTCCGGGACATGTTTTATCTTCTAAGAAAACGAAATACCAACTTGTATACACAAAATTTGGACAATTGTACTAGGATCTTCGACATACTGAAAACGAGGCAGGGTGTTATATCAAAACATGGTCCATTATTTTCAAATTCCTGCATGGAAATCTTCTACATACCAAAAACACTCGATTGCTCTTATTGCTTGTGGGACTTGTTTGTGCATTTCTAATGGAAGAACATTTGAAATATATCCCCTGGTCCCGAATTTAATATTCCCTGAATTGCCTACCCTCCTGCAGTTTCACATGAATGCATTAACAAAGAGGAGAATGAAAATGCACAAATAGACCCCAAGTATAACCGAACTCTTATGTTATCCAAACACTTTGAAGAGGATCGCCAGATTGCAGAGAGCCAAAGTACATAAGCACTTGGTTCATCCGTACCAAAAGAAATAACTAAAGTGTCGTGTTAAGAAGAACAAAAAAAAACACATATGAGCTGTTTACTCTTTGTAAATATTCGTATAGTTCTGCGAAAAAAGAGTTGCCATATTTATGTTAAATTTGTAGTGAAATACATTAAAAATTCTGTAAGGGGTGTTATACTCACGAAGCTGTTATATCGATGATGTACCAACAAATGTCACCGTACTATCAGAAATCCTTTATTTGTGGCGGAGATACTGGAAGAAAATAATCAGATAATCACCTCGTGCACCAACCAGACTGATGGGCAGACTCCGAATTTTTGAAACACATTTACTCCAAACTTTATCTAGAAGCTCAATAAGCATTGCAGTATTTATGGTTTCCTGTTAAACCTCTTTGGAGGAGAAGCAGCTTCCTCAAAACACCTCCATCCTACTCTATATCTTCCGTTTTTGCATCTTCGTCGCCAGGTGTATCTCAGTCGATTTCTTGATCCTTGGAAATTTCATGTGTATTGTGTGTTAAGTTCCACAGTTCTGTGTTATATATGGTGTTGGACTAGTCGCCAAATATCATTAAATCGATGGCTTATGTATTGTGAGCATAAAACTATGACATATTTGAACTAAATTGAAAATACAGCAGATTTGATTGAAAAAGGTTTTCAATATCCCCAAAATATCGAATAATGGGGGGAATGTTTATATGGGGCCTACCTCAAAACTTAAGTCAAAATTAATAGTTTTTGGTATGAAGATTTCACATTTCCTAATGTGAAAACAAAATTATAATGGGGGAATGTTTATATGGGGCGTGGGGGAATGTTTATATGTTTATATGGGTACGTCAAAATTAATAGTTTTTGATATGAAGATTTCACATTTCCTAATGTGAAAACAAAATTACAGGCTTTTTGGTGGAAAACGGGCAAAAAATCCCCAAAAATCCGATATGAGGTGATACCGCTATATGTTGGCTACCCTGGAAAGTTGACCTAAATTTATAATTTTTGGTACGAAAATGTGTAACACAGTGCGAACTCAACATACCAAATTACACCCAATTTGGTATCTTCCAATTTTATCACCAGAATGTTAAGTTTGTAAAGGTAAATTTTAATTTTTATACCCTTCACCACACAGTGGTACAGGTTATTATGTCTTTGTGCATATGTTTGTAACAGGCAAAAGGAAACGATATAGACACATGGTTCCTTTTAGAATATGCATAGAATCACTATCTGAATCAATTTACCTATGTCCATCCGTCTGTAGATGTTAAATTGTAAACCAAGTACAGGTCACATTTATGATCCGATTTGGATGAAATTGGGCACAAGTCACTTATTTGACCCAAGGACGAACCCTATTGAAATAGGGAAAAAATCTGTTCCGATTTAGATATAGCTCCCATATATATTTTCGTCCGATTTAAGGTAAATGGGGCAACAAAGTCCCTCTTTATCTTTCCATTTGCATGAAATTTGGTACAGAGTACTGAATTAGGTCCAGAATGATGTGTGCCAAGTTTCGTAAAAATCGGTTCAGATTTATATATAGCTCCCATATATAGTTTTGTCCGATTTTATGTAAATGGTGCACCAAAGTCCCTATATATCATTCGATTCGCACGAAATTTGACATAGAGTACTGAATTAGATCTAGAAGGATGTGTGCTAAGTTTCGTGAAAATCTGTTGAGATTTAGATATAGCTCCCATATATAGTTTTGTCCGATTCTATGTAAATGGTGCACCAAAGTTCCTATATACCTTTCGATTTGCATGAAATTTGGCATAAAGTACTGAATTAGGTCAAGAATGACGTGTGCCAAGCTTCGAGAAAATCGGGTCAGATTTGTATATAGCTCCCATATATATATATATATATATATATATATATTCGTCCGATTTAAGGTATATGGGTCTCCAAAGTCCCTATATATTTTCCGATTTGCACGAAATTTGGCATAGGGCACTGAAATGGGTCCAGAATGATGTGTGCTAATTTTCGTGAATATCGGTTCAGATTTAGATATAGCTCCAATATATATTTTCGTCCGATTTAATGTAAATTGTTCACTAAAGAACCAAAGATTGGCCGACCCGCTCACAATTTTGTAAAATGTACTGAAGTTACTATAACTTTGTGTGTGTCAAGTTTTCTTGAAATTTGTTCAGATTTACATATAGCTCCTATATATACTTTCGTCCGGTTTTAAGTAAATGGTGTACTAAAGACCCAACGCTTGGCCGATTGGCAAAACGTACTGAAATTAGTATAAATTAATCTCGGGCAAGTTTCCATGAAATCGGTTCAGATTTAGATATAGCATAGCTTCCATATATAATTTCGACCCATTCATGTTGACTGTAAACCAAATAATCAATGGGTGCTTGATTGATATTACATTTTAAACAGTGAACCATACCAAATAGTGTGCGTAAAGTTTGCTTAAAGAACATTTAGGAAGTATGAAATAGATTGCAGAATGTCATGTTTAAGGATTGATGTTAGTCGGTTTACTTATAGATAATGATCGCATTTTTAAGTACGTTGAATTTCATGTAAATGTTCCTTCGAAAAGACGACATCTGTAAAGATACGTATGTAGAATATCCCCAAAGTGGTGAAGGGTATCATATAGTCGGCCCAGTCCGACTTTACTATTTTCCTTACTGGTTTTTATTAAACTTGTGCATGCAATTTTCAACGACTAATTTTATATTATCGGCAATAGCTCTTTAGTTTATGAACGGACGCAGATGGCGTCGATTAGTGCTAGAACCACTATAATATCCTCTGCCGCTGTTTGGCACTAGGTTCTGAAATTCAAATTTTCTGGAAAAATCATATTTACCAGTTTAATACGAAATTTTTAATGAATATTTTCATTGTCATTTCATGTAAATATCTTGACACATGCCAATGTTATATATATATATATATATATATATTTTTTTTATTTTTCTTTAACCCTTTCAGTGTCAAACAAAATGTTTGTCGGAATAAAAATCTAAAAATACGTCCACAACGTCAAGCCTAAGTACTTCCATACAAAAGCTCTGTTTGAGAATTCTCTAAAAGACTCAGAAAATGTTGTGGCCGAACATGTAAACATGTGTAACAACTCCACTGTTATGAGTCTCCCCTTTGCAGAGAATTAACATAACATGTTTGTTGGTATCGCTGTAATCAAATTTGAAATTCACTGATATTCGAATCATAATTATAGTGTATAGAATGACTATCGAACATTATCGAAATACAGAGGAGCAGTTTTATGTAACATACAGTCCATCATATAGAAAAGTCATCCAATATACCAAATGTATAAATATTTTATGAGAAATTGGCAATCCTAGCACACAAAAGTACTTGTGTACTTAACCGTGTGGTTGGACCAAACAACATAAAAAAAAACGAAGTATTTCATGCATGCCTACGTAAACATCTTTAGAATATCTTCTCACATGTTTTTTATTTCTCTGTTGGCCTTGAAAATTCTTATGGATTGTGATACGAATACAAACGATTCGCATTTTCTTTCAAATGTAAAGGAAGGAATAAAATCCTATTTATTTGATTTAGTTACACATCATTTATTTAAATAAAGTTGGGGACTTATATTTAAAACTTTTTAAGTGGAAAAAATCCAAACGGAATGGCTTTTCGAAATTTCTGTATGAAAAATTACCCAAATTTGAAGCGGAACCTAATATGTAAAAGGTTGAGGGTGACAGCTCACCCTCACCTTATAAACATGAGTTGACCATATGTTTTCCTACAAAAGTAACTATGTGTATGAATTTCGGTGGAAATAAATCCATTTTAGTTGAAATCGGTTAAGATTTGGATATAGCTTCCATATATAGTTTCGTTCGACTTTAAGTAAATGGTGCACCATATACCCACAGTCAGGCCGATTTGCAGAAAACGTTGTGCAACATACAGAAGTTACTATGACATAACGTATGCCAAGTTTTGTTGAAATCGGTTCCGATTTGGATATAACTCCCATATATACTTTCGTCCGATTTTATGTAAATAGTGCACCAACGACCCAAAGTTAGGTCTATTGGCACACAATTTTGCACAGTTTGATGAAATTAATTGAGATTTGGATATATATTTTCGTGAGATTTTAAGTAAATGATACACCAAGGACCCAAATACAGTTTCGTTGAAATCGGTTCATATTTGGACCATATGTATTTTCGTCCGATTTAAGGTAAATGGTGCACCAAACTCCACATGTTTGTCAGATTGACATGAAATTTTGCACAACGTACAAAATTGGAATAGAATGACGTAATTGCGTTTTGTAGAAGTACAGACATAACACATATATATATATTCGACCGACTTCGTGTTAATTGGGCTCTAAATATTCAACCGGTGTCCGATTGATATTTGCTTTAAATCACATTACACAATTTTGTCCAATCGCCATGTTTATGGATTGGTCAAAGTTGGTTCACATTCGTATACAGATCGCATATTTCAGTCCAGCCAATTTCATGATAATGGTCCTCCAAAAATGCGACGTTTGTTAGAATGCACCTTTTTAATATACCCATCATATAGCCGATCACGTCCGACTTTTCTACTTTAGTTGCTGTTTTTATATTAAATTTGTCATTTCATTTGCAAAACCTCGAAATATTCAACGGAGTTCCCACAAAGTACATATATTATTTATCAGAATAAAGTTCTATGTCGATTTACCCATGTCCAATATTTAAGATAGAGCTCTGACATTTTGCACATACATTGCTAGTACTCCCAGGATGATCGGTATTGCAACTGGGATATATCGTTTTCACGTTGTGGTATAACCCACATAAAACGGTACCCCCTACACGTTATTAATATTTACCCAAGTTTCAAGTTAGGTTTCAAGGTAACGTAACCCCCAAATATTCGGTATTTTGTACACGTTTTTCAACCGATTGTGCTGTAGGTATTTGAAAATTTAAGGTCATATCATAACATGCATTTTCTACAGAAGCCCACATTAATTTTAGATAGTTTGAATGACATGACAAATATTTGTTTTATTTCCGCAAAGGCTTGTATTTTTCGTCTTCATGATTTATTCCGCTCTTGCATCACATGAGCACTGAGCATTTGGAGGTCTTAGACGCATTTTCCATCCGACTGTAATTTGACATTAGGGGTTCATGAAGGCTAAAAAATAAATACATTTTAAGAATAGGTCCATGTTTCGACATATCCCCCATATAAAGGTCCTGCCCCGTCTACCGAAGTTGTACAAATTTGCAATTCCGGATTATTGTAGTAGGAAAAATATATTTGGAGAAAAATTTTGTCGGATGTTGAATACACCACCTCAAACATCGGTCCTTCTGAACTTAGCGATGTTTTAATTGTGTTAGTATCATAGTAAACACAGTAGATCTAAATTGTCAATTTCATTGATAAACCCTCATAGAATAGGTTAACACTGAAAACAGATCTATGTACTAAGAATAGCATTTTGGGCACTCAATCAGGTGTTAGTTCCGAAAAATTAGGACGTCATTTGTAACGTCGCTCATTTGCAGCATGACCGGCATAAATAAAAATCGATTTTTTTTTCAAAAATGCGTTATGTTTTCAATTGGCCCACACCTTATATAGAAGAGAGAATATTCTATAGCTTCCTAATCAGAGTACTCATCTGATTTTTTGTACACAACATGAAGTCTGTTATAGCGAACAATTTTGCATTTGATTTATACCGGTGTTGCAGAAAATGAACGATATAACCCATAAACCGGGGCTTCAGAGACGAGGTATTATTGGCAAAATTTCGAATCTCAATGAGGAAGATTTTTGGCCTTCTACGGAATAAAAATCTATTTTGTATGTTCGCATATGAAAAAATTAGAGTCAGCCCAAATATACTATACAATCTTCGAGAGGAGAGAATTCACTTATCCTGGGGCCTCACATGCGGTCAGAGGCTGAGGGCATTCGTATGATAACCAAACCTACTGATTGTTTATGCGAACAAATTTAATATTTAGAACCTTTCTTCTTTCGAATTTAAAAAGTATTATTTTTTATTAAAAAATATAAAAGGCAGTAACAAAAAAACCCAAGAATTGCATTAAAATCAATAACATATTTTGATTTTTTTTTTCATTTTGGTCATGGCCTTTTATGAACTTAACCCTGAACTTATCCAATGCTGACAATATAGAACATTTATTATCTTTCAATGCCTACCTTACAGACTGAACTGTCTGACTTTTAAAGTCAGTACTGTCAGACCTCTTATACATCCTCCAAAAGCCACAGCTATTGCTTGCTTTTGGGCCGCCGCAAAGCTGCAAAGATGTGAAAGACAATGCAACATTAGTTTCAAGTTCAAGAGATCATTAACAACAAAAACAACAAAACTCCATCACCAGCAACAACGACAAGACCAACACCAAGAAAAAGAATGAAACCTACACTTACTCGTGGTACTTGGAGGATGTGATGAAAACACCTTGGTCGAATGCAATACCACAAGACCAAGGTGATGGTTATTGATGTGCACAGTATAACGAAATGGTAGATTGTTATGGCAAGGAGGGGCCAAGGGCTGTGTTGGCGGAACACAATGAATGAATTGCAGTAATAGCAGATGCTAAAACCACTCTCATGGAAAGCCTGCCTTATGTAAAGAGCTTTCAAACGTGGCTCTTGACGATGATGATGACAACGGCGATAAAGTTGCCAGTTGCCTGGCTTTGCCAACCAACCAAACAACGATAATGACGATGACTTGGCAAATGTTCATGACGATGCCTTTAATGAAGTTCTTGAAGCAATTGCTGTTACACAGGCCCTCCACTGGGTGAAACGAATGATAATAACGATGACGGTAGACATATTCGTTGGCAATTTTTAGTGTCTTTGTTTCACTGATTTAGGTTCATCAGAGAAGAATGAACATTTTCTTGTGCT